>NC_057798.1:659235630-659356991 GCF_018294505.1 Triticum aestivum | reverse complement strand
GGCCGCCCTGCCCCATCCGCGCGTGATGAGTGATCGTGCGTGGATGCCCACTGGTCACACTAGTCAGAAAAACATGACAACTGAATGCTTAACAAAAACCAAGGGGTTTCTGAGAACCGCATTTGCAAATGGCCAGAGGACAACCTGGTGCCCCTATGCAGGGTGCAACAATTGGCACAAGAGGACAGAGGATGAAATGGGCAAACACTTGCAGAAGAGGGGTTTTACGCCAGATTATACGGTGTGGACATTTCATGGCGAGTCTGGCCAATGCGCCCGAGCTGAGGTGTTTCGTTGTTGCACCGACGAGCATGGTACCGGGATGCAAGACATGTTACAAGACTTTGATGATGCTCGGGACTCGAAAGATGAGATGGAGGAATTTGCAAAGGCCTTCAATGAAATATTGCAGTCTTCAAAATGTCCTCTCCACGGGCACACTGAGCTTTGTCAGCTGGATGCCATCTCACAAATAATGGCTCTGAAGACTCAATTCAACTTGGCAGAGAATCACTACAAAAAAATACACTTCCGTGATGATACGTGTTTGTCACAGTAGGTCACGTTTTTTTTCATGCATGTACATCCATGACGATTTTATGACAGAATCAGGATAGTCATACATGTGCTGTCGTAGAAGTGTTCCATGACATTACCAAAATTATCATCACAGAAGTGTCCACTTCCATGACGATAAATCGCGTGTCACAGAAGTGCTTTCGTCAAGGGTGACCGACACATGGCATCCACCGTAACGGAATGCCGTTAAGCTATCGGGTCGGGTTTTGGTCTAATAACCCGTTAACAACCCCGACCAATGGGGATTTTCCATGTGTAGAATCACCATTGGCTGGAGGAAACACGTGTCGGCTCATTGTTGGGACAGATGTCATCCACTCATTGGACAGAAGGCGCCTATGATACGTCGACACGTGGCACGGCCCATCAAGTTTAAATCGGCCGGCCCAACTAAAGGCCCACAAGATTTTGCGGACCATAATGGGCTGGCCCAGCTAAAGGCCCACGAGATTTTGCAGACCATAATGGGATGGCCCATCTAAAGGCCCATAAGATTTCACGGGCCATAATGGGCCGGCCCAGGCAAAGCCCCACAAGATTTTTGTGTGCCATAATGGGCCGGCCCAGGTAAAGGCCCACAAAATTCTTGCGGATCATAATGGGCCGGCCCAGCTAAAGGCCCACGAGATTTCGCCGACACTAATGGGCCGGCCCAGCTGTAGGCCCACAAGATTTTGAGGACCTAGTAGGCCGGCCCATTAACTGGCTGCCATGTTTTGGGCCAAATGCCGACCCATATTTGATCCGGTCCATTAATGGCCTGCCATGTTCCGGGCCTAATAATGGCCCATATGAGATCCGTCCCGTTAAAAGCCTCCCATGTTCTGGGCCAAATCATGGCCCAGATCAAGTCTGGCCCTTTAAGAGGCTTTGGCTTCAATTATGGCCCATATCAAATTCGGCCCGTTAACTGGACACTATGCTTTTGGGCCCACTTGCTAAAGGCCCATTTAGTAATTCGGTCTGATATTAGTTTCGGCCTGTTAAGGGAACGTTTAACATTTCGGCCCTATATTAATTTCGTCCTATTAAAAGCCCGTCATATAGTTGGGCCTAACTACGGCCCGGTTTGCATCCGGCCTGCTCGCAGCCAATATCTGATTGGGTCAAACAAGGACCGAGACAATTTTGGCCTGTTAAAATCCCGTAATTTGATTCACACAATCATGGGCCGGGGTCCATTTCGGGCTTCTGCCAGCCCGTGAGCTGTTCGGCACGTTTCAGGCCCAACCTACTTCTCAGCCTCCTAAAAGCCCATTGAGTTTTCTTGCGAAAAGAGGGTCGGGGGTTACTCGGCCTATTAAAGGCCCAAATCTACTAGTGGGCCAGTTTGACGGGCCCATGATGCGGATCATACATCGTGACTGCATGACGGCCAGATTATGTACCGTAATTTTACAGTTTGGCCGCTTTACTACGAAGACAGGATATACAAAAAGTAAAAAAACTGCAGCATCGTGAATAAGAAAAAAATCTGGACTATACAATAAAGAAATTACGGCATATTACATCCACTGGGCATCAAAGTTCGCCACTATGATAATAAAGCACAAGCAGACAGTAGATTACATACACTGGGCATCAAATACTGCCACTAGTGCAAATAAACACGCCGACAAAATAATATACAAAATTTGACATCAATTCAATAGAGTTCAAGAAAGGTTAGCCCTGCTGGCGAGCTACAGCGCAAGCACTTGAGCAAGATGATGACACTGCGCTTGTTCAACACTTATATCTTCCTCACTCTGAAAGATAAACAAGCAGACAGATGACATGTTTTGCACATAAAAGTATCAGTGCTAACAATTCATCACATTTCTTACTGACGAATAAAGTGACACAGTTTTAAAATGCATTCACACAATATGGTATTGTTCAGGTCAAGACATGGCAGGAAATGACATTGTGAAGGAGTTGGTAGCTTCACGACACCACTGGATTACAGATCAAGAACTCATAAGTATCAATGGTTAGTTTGCTGTCAATTTATCCCATTTCAGTTTGGCAAATAAAGAGACAGTTTAAATAATAGTAGAATGATATGACATTGTTCATAGTTAAGACATTGCAGAATATGACATTGTGCTGTAGTGGGTAGGTTCACCACACCACTGGATTACGGATGAAGAACAGAAGCATACATGCAGTGCAAAAGAAGATCACTTGCTCTGTATAGTTTAATTTACATGGTATGAAGAAGGAACTTGGTTGTACAACTGAAAACTTAAATTGAGAAGGACAAACTTTTGTTTATGAACTACATAATAAACTTTAAACATGCAATTTGATGCAAACACCAAAAATAAACAACTGTTGTAGTCATGCCTAACCAAATATACACAACAAAGTTTGAAGGCTTGAGAAGGATAAACTTACATTACTGGTGAAGACAGGCTCTATAAAGCCCTTGTCCATGCTGATGGGGGGGGGGGGCAATTCAAAAAGTTTACCACATAATCTTCTTCATAAGCATTGCCTTTATTCTACATTTTGTTAAGAGTATATATAGATGTGATAATATACGAAAAATGGAGAATATTTAAGATAAGATGAAGAGTGATGCTACATAACCAAGTAGCTATAAATGTATGTGCAGCGATACAGGCAAAAGGCACAGCCAAGAGCAATGCACAACTAAACTTCTTGAGTACCAACCTTATGGTAAGAGTAAATATAGATCTGATGTGTAGAAAATGGAGGGCAAAGGAAAATAAGCTGCAGAGTGATGGTACATGAACAACTACCTATCAATATAAGTACACTGATAAAGGACAGTATGTACTTACAAGAATAATGCAGAGCTAAAAAAATTCATTGGCATTGGATATATTCTACACTAATGTAACCATTCATACAGATTAGATAATTTGGAGCAAACAATTGATAAGCAAGCTATCATGCATACTGCTGTCACATAATGAACCAGGTATGTATGCAAGTATAGTGATAAAAGACAACAGGTACTAACAAGAGCAAAGCAACGGGAAACATATTTGCGATATCCTGTCGTTCCTTTCAAACTGGAATTCTTCTTCGAGCAGATTTCCTGCAAAAAAGATCCGTAAGGCACATGCAGAAAAGTAGAAGTTCAAATTTTCATGTGATTTCATAGACAGTACCTCATCCTGGGAACGAGACCAGTGCATAACAAGGTTTTTCCATTCAATGTCTTCTAAATTTAGCACAAGAGACTTCACCGGAAATTCGTTTATAGACTTGCCATCAAAGTGTGATTTCCTGAGGTAACACCGATACTGCTACAATGCTTCCTTGAAAAGCACAAGCAAGCTTTTCTCGTCATGACTATCCAGATTGACCCTCGCCTAGTTACAACAATGTAATGTAAATCATTGATGTGTTCGATCAGCAGAAAGCAGGAAAATAATAACCATGAATAATAGCACTTACACGTAAGTTGGACAGGAAGATGTGAAAATGGTGTTTGTCTTCACTATAATCTTCCCATGATGGGAATATATGCACGTAGTCCCTAACAACATTGAAAGCATTGTCTTTTAAACTGGGAATAAATGGAATGGGGTTCCAATCTGCAGGAATTGGCCGTCTCTGTAGTTGGGATAGGTCTTCGGCTTGTGGACTTGTTGTACTTTTTGCTGGAGTGGGATTTTTCTGTGGTACGACTGGTGCTATGGCAAATGAAATCAGTATACCTTTTGCTGGAGTGGAGGTCCTGCGTGGTGGGGCTAGTGGTGTGGCCGGTGAACTATGGGTACAGTCTGCTGGAGTCTGTCCTACGTTTTGTGTCACTGGTTGTACAACCAATATAAGTGGGGCGTTGTCTAATTTCTCCGGCACCACCACGTTTTTCTAGGACTTTGCTGGTGCTCCTTCAGGTTCGGCAATCACCCTCTTCCTTTTTGATGTCTGATGCACAAGAACAACATTTGAGTGGAAAAACATGGTATGATGACAGATGGAATATGTATTGATAATGGATGGGCATGGAATCTTGAGTTATATGATGAGTAAACTAAGCAGATGGCGGTGCAACAAAGTAGAAGAAATGCAAGACAACATATGCAAGATACGCGCAATCAATAAAACCTTGCCAAATTAGAACAGGCACCTTGATGGGTGAATAGGACAGGCCATCTGCCTTTGACTCCTCGAGGTTAGAATAGTCATTAGGATGATATTCTAAACAAGAATCAATAGGTGGGGAGCGTATGAGTTTCATTGCTTCCAGAATGGCACTCAATGCCTTGGTGCCAATTTTGTAAGTCATTGTAGTGTTCCACAATATTCTTCTGATGCGCGGATTCTGATATTCACTATAATTGCGTATAATATCTGAGAACCATGAAAACATAAATAGTTGTGAGATTGTCTTTGTAATGCAGATGATATTCTAATATAGGGGTGCCCCTGTAAACACTCGTGTGCTATCACTAGATTCTGATGAGAGAGCTCATGTGTGCTGTAATATGGTGCGTGCATTTATATAATCTGGCACAAGTACACAAAAAAATAGGCTCCAGAAGTAAGGATAGCTGGCAGATGACAGGTTCATAATATACTGTATAGAGAGTTTATTGCTAAACAATGATAACAAGAGCACATAGCAACTAGGCAGATCATAGTGTACATAACAGGGGTACACCATAACCATGATATATAAATCGGGAAAGTGGAACTGGCTTGAAAATATGGTGTTGTATTGCTGCTAGTAATTGAAAGCCTATCGATCACGTACATGCCAGCTCTATCAGGTGCTGACTGCAGATGTCCCTGCGCCCCTTCCTGACAAGGAACATACTGTACGTACTAAATACAGAATAAACAAAGAGGAACATGTTAAAGAACAGAAGAGGAAGCATATTCTTGAGGTTCCACTTCATTGCATACAATGTTGGTTGCCCACTCATGATGAATCACAGCGCCCAAAGAAATGCAATTCCATGCTGTCTCTCTATATGTGGCAATTTTGAACAAGAGTCATTAGGATCATATTCTGAACAAGAGTCAACAGGTGGGGAGAGTATGAGTTTCATTGCATCCAGAATGGCACTCAATGCCTTGGTGACAATTTTGTAAGTCATTGCAGTGTTTAGCTTCAAGAGTGGACTGCTGCTAGTGCGACACAAAGCACCTACACAGATCATAGTGTAGATATAATGGGAAAACCTTAAGCATCAGAGTAAAATCGGCAAAGTGGAACTTGCTGGAATATATGTGCTAGTTTGACGGTATGGCTAGAAAGGCTTCGGATACCAGCTCTCTTCAAGTGAAGGTGCGGTACTGTTAATATTAGTGTAACTCTCAAAGGCGACATAGCTCCCCGCATTTCCTTGCTATTCTTATAGGATTCAAGTGGGTAGGTCTCTACAAATCCTATTCCTATGTTTACAAAATCCTACGAATCAAAGAGGCTCAAAGTGTCCATCACAATCGACCGTATAGACCTCTACACTGCAAATGTCCCTGCTCATCTTCAGTACAAGGAACATACTGTACTACTATCATACTACCTCCGTTCCAAAATATAAGTCTTGGTAGAGATTTCCACTATGGATCACATACAGATGTATCCAGATACATTTTAGAGTGTAGATTCACTCATTTTGCTCCATATGTAGTCCATGGTGGAATCTATACAAAGACTTGTATTTAGGAACAGAGAGACTACATATTAAAGAAGAACGGAAGAGGAACATGGTAAAGAAGAGCAAGCAGATTTTGCATAATAAAATGTTGGTTGCGTATTGCCCACACATGATGAACCAAAGCGCATTAAGAATGCAACTCCCAGCCGTCTGTCAACCATTTCAGGCGGTTGGATGAAGATCCTACGTCACCTAACCCATCTTCCTCCTCGTCTTTGATTCTTCCCATACAGAACACCGCACGGGCCACCGGCCCCCACCGCCTATGTTCCTCCGCCACCCCCACCCCCACCCCCGCCCCAACCCCCACCCGCATTGAGTTTTCTTCGTTTGGTGAGGCCCCACAACCACCCGAGCCCCTTCGTTCGCACCGGCGAACTCCGGTGAGCTCTGAAAAATTTAGTCTACTGTGATTTAACTAGTGTGGAATATAAAAGGGGAAAACGATAAGCATTGGGAGTATAGTGTTGAGCGTGCCATGGCGGATCTGAAGGTGCAAACCAGACAAAGGCAACTTTGCAACCAAGACAACAAATCAGAGTAAAGCAGTGGCGATCTATTTTCTTGCTGCGATAAATAAGTTGAGCAGATACGAAAGAGTATCGCCTCTGGCGGCGCCGTGTACGCATCTGCTGAGAATTTGACGGTGCTGTGGTAGCGATGGCTGTCGGCGGCGTGGAACCAGATCTAGGAGGGTAGACGGTGGCGGCAGGGCACGGTGGACGAGACGGTCGTAGGAGCGGCGCCGGCAAGGTGGACGACGACGGGGATGAAGTGAGAGGACGGGATGCAAGGATCCCGGTCTGAAGCCGTGGATGAGATAGGTCGATCTTTTGTAATGGACGGCAGCGTCGGGGTATCAGCTCCGGCATCGTGGAGGAGGACGACAGTGGATGGGGTGGCGGATGGTGGCAGACAGAGGAGGGTGGGGTGGAGAGGGTGTTTTGGCGCCCACGGAGTACGAATGGGGAAACGGGAGGTAGAGAGGAAGGGGGGAACCATGTATTCAGGGCGTGCTTGTCTCAAATGCGAGGAAATTTACAAACTTAGCCCCCGTTTCAAATTTCTACTACATCACAGCAAAATTAGTCGGTTGGGGATAGGACGGTAATCTCGCATGCACCGAATATTTGCCGATGAGAGTTTGTTTTTGGCGCCCACCGTGTATGAATATGAATCGGGGAGGGAGTCGATTTCGGCCGAGGACACACTGTGTTTTGGCGCCCACCGTGTATGAATCCGGGTGAGAGGCGGTTACGTCACGTTTGGTTGAAATTACAAACCTACCCCTATCGAAACCTATAGAAATCCAGCAGATAGGCTTTGCGTGGCAGGGATAGGCAGTAGTAATTTCCATCTCGTAGATTTTGGTTTCGGGCGGTTACTGCGACTTTCCCTGCTTTGTTCAAATTTTGCACAGTGCATGTTTACCGTGCCAACTCAATTTGAGTCCTGTTTGTATTATATTTTTTTTCAGGCGGGGTCCATTTTCAATTGGAATTACATTCTATATACATCATTTTTTATATATACTTTCAAAAGCACAACAAAGAATTCTGCTCCTTTACATGTATAATATGATTTACGAATACAACGATCTCAAAATCTTAAGGTTGGATTCGAAAAAAATAACCAAATTACGTTCTACTAAAATGTATGGATCAGTAATATCTACATATTAAATAACATAGATGTGAGTGAATTCATATGAGTATTAATGTTTGATAGATCAATTTTGGTTCGAGTATGGATTACATGTATCATTATCTCGAATTCAAATATTTGAATCCCTTTTATGTTCACTCCTTTCATGCCCATCTCTCTTGCATGCATGCTCCTTCAGGTAGCTATCACTCTCTTTTCTCCAGCTCACCCGCACGCTCACTTCATGTTTCTCCTATCCTCGCAAACATGGTCTCTCAATGTCTCCCTTGAGAAGTGTCACACTCTCCCTATCATTATACATTACACTATTTTCATTATCTCTCATGTTTCTACTGTTCTCTGGTATCACTCGATACCTAAGCTTTCTTTTTCACCACCACACACACAGTCTCCGCTCGTCTTTCACTTTGTCTTTCTCTCTATGGGATTCTCTCACACACCCTATATGTCTCTACATATGACCCATACCACTAAAATTACTCTCTCTCTCTCTCTCCTATAGACACAACATTTCTTGCGGTCTCCTTTTCGTCTCCATCCCAGACTGACATTATTCATTTGTTTACCGATCAGACAACCCCCCCCCCTATATCTCATAGACACACACACAACTCCTGCTTCCACTCCCCTTCCCGACTACCCTCTCTCTCTCGCACACACAAAACTCTCGCTTTCGCACCCCGACTCGTATTTCTCTCACAAACATTTATCGACTAGCTAGCCTCTAGATAGGTTTATACACCCGCACACTCGTGCTTCCACTATCGCATACATGTATCTCTCCCGCTCCTTGTATCTATGTAGATTTTTCTTCCCTTCTTGAGACACGCCCTCTCGATCGTGCACACACACACTATCGCCTCATTTTAAGTTGATACCTATCACACACACTCATTGTGTTTTTGTCACACATGCACTCCGTCCTCCTCCACTCTCCCTCTCTCTCTCACACACATGGGCTTTTTGCAACAACTAGCAAGATGCCCATGCGTTGCACGAAACATCAAGATTCATTTGTATGAGTAGTTTATCTTGTGGGGGAAAAGGATCAACGAGGGAAGGCCTTATTTGCAAATGTGGAGAGGGGTGTGGGTATCTTTTTGCAAAATTGCCATAGTTTCCTTCCTATCCGTCAGATATAGATCGGACGGCCTATATTGCAGGATGGCAGGCACACGATCATCACCGACAATGCTTTCTATAAGAGTAGGGATAAAAATAGAGTTGGTGATGATGGTGGGCCTACCATCCTGCAATGTGGGTCGTCCGATTTATATCTGACGGATAGGAAGGAAACTATGGCAATTAAACCGCACTCTTCACCACATTTGCAGATAAGGCCTTCCCTTGTTCATCCTTTTCTCCCACAAGATCTTGATGTTCCGTGCAACGCACATGCATCTTGCTAGTAAGAGTAGATATTAGACATATACCACTTCTTGAATCTTGAAACCAACAACATTCCTCCCTTATCCCATCAAAACCGCCAAAGGAATATATTTTGAGTCAAACATAACATATTTTTAGTGATATACGTATTTCAAAACTAGACTTTTTTCTATCAAATCGGTGAATATGTATTAATCTACTTTGATCGTATGGCAACGCATTGGCACATTGCTAGTAGTTATTATAATTTTTTTGACACCAGACAAATGATGGAGTACATATACGAAGAGAAGAGGCGCACCCATGCAGTCAGCCTCTCGCTGTCTCGCACACGAGTGTTACATAAAGGCGACATTAACAAATAAACCCTAAAACCCTAGGTGCACGATTGCTGCATTCGCGGGTACCGGGTACTTGGTGGGGCACCTTTGTAGGAATAGTCAGCTCGCGTGATAATTTGATCCGTAGGAGTTGATGGTCGGGACCACAGGTGAACGACTTGGAGCGCGGTGGCTCACCAGTTGCCACAGATCGAGTAGCCACGTTTAAAATATCGGTTTTTAGCGGGGTTAAGAGTTCCGATTTTCAATGGAGCGTTATAAGTAGTAACTAGTTTTTAGAACGATTGGTATGGAGCGAAAATGGAATTCATAGTACTACGTACCTCCTTGGCTTATGGTTGTATGGGTTTATGTTGCGAGATGTTGAACCTGGTAGCTCTAGGGAAAATACTATGGTTTAGATTTAGATGCTGGTTTTCAGTAATGAAAATCAGAAGGGGAAACTGTCGTGGAAATATCACGTCAGATGTCCTCATGAAAGGACTTAGTCACGGAGCCATCGCTATGAGTTTGCTTGAAGGGGTTAAACCGGACAAAGGACACGAGAGTTTTATACTAGTTCGGCCCCTTCGATGAAGGTAAAAGCCTACGTATAGTTGTGATGGAATTGCTTGGATTTCAATGACTAGGGAGCAAATACGCTTTGCCTGGGTCTCGAGTTGTTGTTTCTTGTCCGTGAACCGCCACCGGGTCGTCCCTTTATATACACAGGTTGACGCCCGGCCGGTTTACAGAGTACCGAGGCCGGCTCATACAAGTGTCCGGCTCGGTCTCCCCTTTCCTAACTTACAACACAAGTTATATAATCATAGCGGTTTACTACCATGGGCCCTAATCCGCCTTTGGGCTCTGGGCCTCTAAGCTTCATCAGTAAAGCGCCATCTTCCGGGTCTTTATGGGCTTCAATGTAGTTCAGGGTGAACCGGCCCCTCCTGGGCGGTTTACACTTAGTAGTTATATCCCCAACATTAGGCCCCAGGTTGATTTGAACCAGTTCATGTCAATCTCCACTACTTAGAAAAACTCCGTGAACATCTTCTTACGTTTCTCGTAAACCACCATGATGTATTCTCCTGTAAAATTTTGTTAAACCGACGTGATGTCATCCTCTGGACACAGCAGCAGATTGTCATGACATCATCTCTGTATAAAAAGATAAAAACGATTCCCTTTATTAATTGTATCCCGAAGATCGAGGTGACAGCTGCGCCCCTTGCCGCTTTAGGCTCCTCGATTCTCGTGCCTGTCGCTTATCTTCTTGCCCCTTTATAAATAAGACCGGGGGTCCTTCCATTCTCTCCCCTTGCCTCTCGTCTTCCTCCTCGCGACCCGAAGAACTCAAGCGCCGCCGCCGCCGTCGAACCTCCAACCTACACCGACCAGGCCACTACGTCACCCTGTTTGTACCAGAGATCCTGAGATACTCCTCCGCCACTGTGTGGCCCTGGTAAGTTCTCCCTTCCTTAACCCTAGATCTCCATAAGGGCTTCATATTCATCTGCGTTCATCGACGTTCGTCAGTGCTTCTCCACGTTTCCTCTTGGCCTCTTACTGCATATTAGCTAGACCTGATAGTTTCTTTCTGCGGTAGATCCATATCTTTAGTCTGCCATTGTATAGCATCTTTCCATTCCTGGATAAATCCCCTCTAGACCTTCTCTGTTCTGTTTAACGCCATTGTAGAACTCAGAAAATTTTCTTTACTGAACCACGGTAGATCCAAAATTATATCATCATTTTGTGAAACTTGTTTCTGCAAGACTTAGTGAATTTCAGCTCTCCTGCTTCCCCCATGGGTAGTTTAACTTGTAGAAAATCATAATCCGCCTGGTACTATTAGCCCTCGCTTTAAACCGCCACCTTGACTTCAGTAGCAATATCCGGTTTAACTTTTGAATTTGCCCCGATTAAATTACCCGGTTTAACACCGGTTTAGTGCACATCAACCTTGAATCTTAAACCGGCCTTCACACCTCTTTTACGGTTTGTCTTCCAAAATGACCAAGCAATTCTCCGCTTGCAACTGGGTTCCTTCCCGGATCACAGAAACTCAACTCAACGGATATGTTCTGACTGGCGCTTTGGCTAAGAAAAGCGTCCTTTATTGGCGAGTCCCTGGCCCTGAATGCCCTCCTGAACCTCAAGATGGAGAAGTGATCGTGTTCATGCAACATTTAGACCGGGGTTTTATCCCTCCCGGGTCAAAGTTTTTCCGGGATGTGCTTGCTAGTTTTCAACTCCATCCTCAAGACATTGGACCAAATTCTGTGTCCAATATATGCAACTTTCAAGTATTCTGCGAAGTTTATCTTCAAGAAGAACCAACTGTTGAGCTCTTTCGAGACTTTTTACACTTAAACTGCCGAACCGAATTCTCTGACGGCCCCAATACTGAACTTGGCAGCGCGTCAATTCAGAAGAGAAAGGAAGTTGATTTCCCTCATGCCAAACACCACAGCCATCCAAAGGACTAGAATCAAACATGGTTCTACTGTCAAAACACCGCGCCTGCTGATGAAAACCCTCTGCCGGGTTACTATGCTCACCGGCTCAGCAACGGCCGTCCACTGCCTCTACGACTTACTGCCAGACAATGACAAGCCTATGCTCCTCAACTTGCTAAGCTCTGGGCTTTCCTTGCGAACGTCTTAACCGACATTGACCTCGTCCGCTGCTGGGTTTCTTGGGGTATCCTGCCCTTAAGCCGCTGCCCCGGTTTAATGCATGAATATACTGGCAACGTCAAGGATCCTCAACAATATCATGAAATAGAAATGACTAATGATGAAGTCACTGAATCTGTCAAAAAGATGCTGGATGAACCGATCGTCGAATGCAGCAAAACTGGGATGCGACCTTTTTACGCCTCCAACAAACCGCCAGCGGTAATTTTTTTTAACTTTATGCTTATTGATCCGCCTCCGTTTTAACAATGTTCTAATAAACCTTTGTTTAATTTCACAGGCCAATAGCTCCTTCTGGAAGAGGAAACTCAAGATAAACTGGCAAGGGCTCCTCGTGTGAAAAGCAAAGTCACAAAGAGAGCAGCCAAGAAGAAAACCGCCGAGTCTTCTGATCCGCCAGAAGACGTTGATGAATCGGATCAAGAGGTAGAACTTGACTCTCTTGGTTCCTTTTTCATACACCTTATTGACAATGACTATTCCCAGGATGATGCGGAGGCCAGCCGTGCAGACCATGTAGAGGTAATCTCTCTTTCCTCCGATTCAGATCTTGTGTCGGTTCAAAAATTTCTGTAGGACCTTGAGAAGAGGTGTCTAGAGGGGGGGTGATTAGACACTAAGTACCAAAGTTGCAGTTTTTAACTTCTTTAAGTTTAAGTGGAGTTTAGGAACAAGTTTAACATTCACAACATATAGCAAGAAAGCATGCAAAGAGTATATGAGCAGCGGAAAGTAAAGCATGCAACTTGCAAGAATGTAAAGGGAAGGGTTTTGGAGGATTCAAACGCAACTGGAGACACGGATGTTTTAGGCGTGGTTCCGATAGGTGGTGTTATCGTACATCCACGTTGATGGAGACTTCAACCCAGGAAGGGTAACGGCTGCGCGAGTCCACGGAGGGCTCCACCCACGAAGGGTCCACAAAGAAGCAACCTTGTTTATCCCACCATGGCCGTCGCCCACGAAGGACTTGCCTCACTAGCGGTAGATCTTCACGAAGTAGGCGATCTCCTTGCCCTTACAAACTCCTTGGTTCAACTCCACAATCTTGTCGGAGGCTCCCAAGTGACACCTAGCCAATCTAGGAGACACCACTCTCCAAGAAGTAACAAATGGTGCGTTGATAATGAACTCCTTGCTCTTATGCTTCAAATGATAGTCTCCCCAACACTCAACTCTCTCTCATAGGATTTGGATCTGGTGGAAAGAAGATTTGAGTGGAAAGCAACTTGGAGAAGGCTAGAGATCAAGATTCATATGGTAGGAATGGAATATCTTGGCCTCAACACATGAGTAGGTGGTTCTCTCTCAGAAATAGGATACTGGAAGTGTAGGTTCGTTCTGATGGCTCTCTCCACGAATGAAGAGGAGGTGGAGGGGTATATATAGCCTCCACACAAAATCTAACCGTTACACACAATTTACCAATTTCGGTGGGACCGAATCAACAAACTCGGTTAGACTGATTCAGTAAATAATGTGACCGTTAGGGTTTTCGGTGGGACTGATATGCAACTCGGTAGGACCGATATGGTTAGGGTTAGGGCATAACGTAATCTCGGTGAGACCGATTACACAAACTCGGTTGGACCGATTTTGGTAATTAGCTAACCAGAGAGTTGGTCAGGCAAACTCGGTTGGACCGATTACTCAAACTCGGTGGGACCGATTTTGGTAATGAGTCAACCAGGAAGTTTGCATGGTAATCTCGGTAGTACCGATTGCTCAAACTCGGTGAGCCCGATTTTGATGATGGACATACACAGAGAGATTACAATCCCATCTCAGTGAGACCAAGATCCCTATCGGTAAGACCAATTTGCCTAGGGTTTGTGGCAGTGGCTATGACAGATGAACTCGGTGGCGCCGGATAGAAAGAATCGGTGTGACCGATTTTGGCTTTAGGTTTAGGTCATATGAGGATGTGATAAAGTAGTTGAGGGTACTTGGAGCGTATCACTAAGCACTTGAAGCAAGAGGCTCATTAAGCAACACCTCATCCCTCCTTGATAGTATTGGCTTTTCCTATAGACTCAATGTGATCTTGGATCACTAAAATGTAAAATGAAGAGTCTTGAGCTTGAAGCTTTAGCCAATCCTTTTTCCTTAGCATCTTGAAGGAGTTCCCACATCCTTTAGTCCATGCCACTCCAATGTTGAACTTGTCTGAAATATACTAGATAAAAGTGTTAGTCCAACAAGGGATATGTTGACATTAATTACCAAAACCACCTAGGGAGCACTTGTGCTTTCAATCTCCCCCTTTTTGGTAATTGATGACAGCATACATCAAAGCTTTAGATAAAGATATAAATAATAGCAAGTAAAGCTTTGGAAAGACATGTAACAAGCATAGGCTCCCCGTACATGTATGCGATCATGTGAATATGGAATATATTAGCATGTGAGAGCATAACCATGACAGAGTACGCAATGTGTTACATGTATCTTGGCCATATGCATCAGAGCAAAGAATATTAAAGAAAATACCTTCATGCTCATGAGTCCTTCTTGCAAACAGTATGTACATCAGCAAGAATTCCTCATACACATGATTGTGATGCATATACTTACCTTGTAGTCTTGAGTTGGCTTAGGATGGAATGAACCTGCGTAAACAAGGTTAGATAACACAGGTACATCTACTAGCCAGAGCAAACAGAAGAAACCACAAGAATACCAAGACTGGGATGACATGTAGAGAGTGAGTACTAAGTACCACATTGGATTAGACATGTCCCCAAGAGTAAAGATATGCAATGAATTTAAATGATTTCTTTCCCTTAGATGTCTTGCTCCCCCTGAATCTAGCATGGGATACTGGGAGAAGATAGGGAACAGAAAATCAGAGCCGAAAGATATAAATGAACAGAGCTAATGCAAACTAATGCAAATAAGCACATATGAACATGTCTTTCCCCTCAGTAAGACATGTGGCATCTCTCCTCTTGAACACCAAGCATCTGGGATCCTTGAGAGATACTTTCTACTGAGTATTCTCTCCCCCTGGAGATCTCTTTCTCCCCCTGAGGAGGTGATATATTCTCTGATGTGATCTCTCTCTAAATGATAAGCTTTGATGTGACCTCTCCCCCTTTGACATCAATTTCCAAGAAGGTTTTTCTAGAATCCGTCGAATGGGTATGGTCCTTGAGTCACAGCACAAGGGAAATGATAAAAATGTGATGCTTGTAGAGGACAAGATTCACTGAGTGGAGCTGGATCAGAAGAATCACAAAATAAGTGACAAACTGATTTTCCTGTTGTGAAGTCAGTGGCATCGAGTGGTATGCTTCGGTTGTACCGAAAGAATTCGGTTGGACCGAAAATAACTAATCGGTGGAACCGAGTTCATCGCAGAGAAAACACTTGTCACCTCAGCTTACTAGATTTAAGATTTCACAAAGATTTGCAAGTAATTTACTAAATGATATGCAAAGAATTTGATGCAGAAAATGCAGAGCAAACAGAAAGAAATCTAGATGAAGTTTTTTTTGGAAGGGGAAACAAATATGCATGAGACAAGTGCAAAAACATAGAAAAGAACACAAGAGAACTTCATCTAGAGATGGTCGGCAACAAAGTCACCTATGTTAGAGTATATTGACTTAGGAGTCAAGTGAGATCACTTGATCATAGGTCATACTCATCGTTTAAGCTCAAAATGGGGTTGCCATTTTTCGTTTAAGCATCTTGATGTATTCACATCTTGCCGAGTTGCTTTAGCTCATCGCTTGGAGTAAAGCTTCTCTAAGATGGAATAACATACCTTGGTTGGTGGTGATGTCCATGTAGTTGAACTTGTGTGGCTTGTTCAAGGTTGATGTAGCTCATCAAGAGTTGGGAGCACCACTTGGAATTTGAGTCCATCTACCTACATGGGTTAGTTCTTGCAAGGAAGAGCACTTGTGTATCCAAAAATGACAATCATGAAGCTCAACATAGAATTTGTCAAGGGATATGTTTGAGTGGTTTTGTGCTTCCTTGGCTTCAACCACCTTTGTGTAGAGACTTGGTGATGTAGAGATTGCTCAAGATATGAGTAGGTTACAACCTCATGGAATTAGATTCATCCAAGTACCTACATGGGTTAGATAACATGCAAGATACAAATATATCCAAGACACAAGATTTTCATCATAAGAGAGATATCAACGATTAGTCATAAGCTCATGTCTTGCATGTATCCAATGGAGTTTTCTACTCAAGTTTGAAGCATCAATGATGTTCAATTCTCCTCTTAACCTGCAAAACACTTTCTCATCAAGAGGTTTAGTGAATATATCCTCTAATTGCTTTTTGGTGCGAACATGCTTAAGATCAATGTCACCCTTAGCAACATGATCTCGAATGAAATGATGACAAACTTCAATATGCTTAGTTCGAGAATGTTGCACAGGATTATGACCAATTTTGATAGCACTTTCATTGTCACAAAGCAATGGAACATGTTTCACATATATCCCATAATCTTTAAGAGTTTGGGTCATCCAAAGTAATTGAGCACAACATGAACCAGCGGCAATGTATTCCGCTTCGGCAGTGGATAAGGATACCGAGTTTTTTTTCTTGGAGGACCAAGACACAAGAGATCTACCAAGAAATTGACAAGTACCCGAAGTGGACTTTCTATCAACCTTGTCTCCGGCATAGTCCGAGTCGGAGTAGCCAACAAGATCGAAAGAGGCCCTCTTTGGATACCAAATGCCAAAATTTGGTGTATGGATTAAGTATCTCACTATCCTTTTCACGGCCTTAAGATGGCATTCTTTAGGAGCAGCTTGATATCGTGCACACATGCACACACTTAGCATGATATCGGGATGTGAAGCACATAGATATAACAATGAACGAATCATAGAGCGATAAACCTTTTGATCAACCAGTTCACCATCTTTGGTTAAGTCAAGATGCCCACTAGTAGGCATGGGTGTAGTCATACCTTTGCATTCTTGCATACTGAACTTCTTGAATAAGTCCTTGTTGTACTTTGTTTGAGAAACAAATGTACCTTCCTTAGTTTGCTTGATTCGCAACCCAAGAAAGAATTTGAGTTCACTCATCATAGACATCTCAAACTTCTCCGACATTAGCTTCCCAAACTTTTCACTAAAATGAGGGTTAATTGAACCAAATATAATATCATCAACATAAATTTGGCATACAAAGAGTTCTCCATTAACCCTTTTAGTAAAAAGAGTAGAATCAATTTTACCAATTTCAAAGCCTTTTTCAATAAGGAACTTGGTCAAGCATTTATACCACGCTCTAGGAGCTTGTTAAGACCATAAAGGTCTTTGTGATGTTTGTAAACATGATTTGGTTTCTTAGGATTGACGAAGCCGGGAGGTTGCTTAACATAAACTTCCTCCTCTATTTCACCATTTAGGAAAGCACTTTTAATGTCCATTTGGTACAAGGTGATATCATGGTGATTAGCATAGGCAAGTAAGATGCGAATGGACTCAAGTCTAGCAACGGGAGCATAAGTCTCACCATAGTCCATACCTTCGACTTGTGTGTAGCCTTGGGTGACGAGACGTGCTTTGTTGCGAACTACTTGTCCATCTTCATCTTGCTTTTACGAAACACCCATTTGGTATCGATGATGTTATGGTTGTTGTCGAGCTTCTCAACCAATGTCCAAACTTGGTTCCTCTCAAAGTTGTGTATCTCTTCATGCATAGCATTTATCCAATCCGGATCTTCCAATGCTTCTTCAACCTTCATAGGTTCAATGCTAGAGATGAAAGAATAGTTTTCACAAAAATTAGCTAAATGAGTTTTTGAGCGAGTGATTCTCCCGGTTTGAATATCATTGTAGATTTGCTCGACGGGATGGTCTTTAGCAATTCTTGCTCGAACTCGTAAAATCTTTTGCTTGGATCTTGGTTGAACTTCTTCTTCATCTTGTTCTTCTTCTTGGCCTTCTTCATTTTTGGCGTTGTCGTTCTCTTGTCATGGTGGAGAAGGAGGTTGTTGATGTTCGTCTTGATGCACTTCCTCGTTTTCTTCATCTTGGTGTGTCCCACTTGTGGATGCTTCTGTATCAACTCTTGGTTCACCTTGTCGTGAAGTAGAAGCTTCCACTTGGACGGACGAGGTACTCTCCTTCACCTCCGTCGGACGGACCTTGCCAATAGACAAGTCTTGGATTGCTTCCGAACGATCTTTGTCTCCTACATCAATTGGCAATTGCTCTACTTGCGAGCCGTTAGATTCATCAAACTTCACATCTACCGTCTCTTCAACCTTTCGGGTGAAATTGTTGTAGACACGGTAAGTGTGAGAGTTTGAACCATAACCTAGTAGGAAACCTTCATGAGACTTAGGAGCAAATTTAGAACGACGATGCTTATCAAGAGTGTAGCACTTTGAGCCGAATACTCGAAAGTATCCAACTTGGGGTTTGTTACCGGTGAGGAGCTCGTATGCTGTCTTGCCGAGTAGCTTGTGAAGATACAAGCGATTTGTTGCATGACAAGCTGTCTCAACCGCTTCTGCCCAAAAGTGCTTCGGTGTCTTGTACTCATCAAGCATCGTTCTCGCCATTTCGATGAGCGTCCGGTTCTTCCTCTGAACAACTCCATTTTGTTGAGGTGTGTACGTAGCCGAGAACTCGAGTGAAATCCCTTCTTCGTCAAGAAAGGTGTCCACATTTGTGTTCTTGAACTCCATTCCATTGTCGCTGCGAACCTTCTTGATCTTCACTTCAAATTGGTTTTGGGCCTTCCTAGCGAAGTTTTTGAAGATCTTTTGGACCTGCGATTTATCATCGAGAAAGAACACCCACGTAAATCTTGAAAAATCATCAACTATAACTAGACCAAAAGAATTTCCTCCGAGACTCTTGTAAGGGTTGGGACCAAAAAGATCCATGTGAAGTAGCTCGAGTGGCCTCCTTGTGGTCATGATGTTCTTCACGGGATGCCTTCCTCCAACCTGTTTACCTGCTTGACAAGCACTGCAAAGTCTATCCTTAGCAAATATGACATCGTTAACACCAAGGATATGATTTCCTTTAATAAGCTTGTCAAGGTTTCTCATGCCAACATGACCCAATCGTCTATGCCATAACCAACCTTTTGAGGATTTAGCAATGAAGCAAGTTTTAGGTTGAGCCTTTTTAGTAAAATCAACAACGTATAGATCACCTCTACGTATACCGGTAAAGACCATTTTATGATTGTCTTGATGAAACACTTGGCAATCTACTTCAGTAAATAGGACTTTGAAACCAAAATCAGCAAGTCTAGATACTGAAAGTAAGTTGTAACCAAGAGATTCAACGAGCATAACATTTTGTATGGAGCTATCATGTGAGATGGCCACCTTACCGAGGCCAACCACCTTACCCTTTGAGTTGTCACCGAAAGTGACATACTTTCGAGGACTATCATTTTCAGCAAGCTCACGAAACATGTCTTTATCTCCGGTCATGTGATCGGTACATCCACTATCAAGAACCCATTCCTTTCCTCCTGACATATATCCCCGAAGATTTGCCATAAGACCAAAGTGTCTCATTGCATCATCAAGATCGAAGTCACTATCATCATCCTCATCATAGTATCCATGTTCAACATCGTGTGGTGGATCAAATCCTGGAGAGGGTGATTCGTTAGGGTGAGTTTGACAAAGATCTTGTCTATGATTTTTATAGCTTCGGAAATAACATGATTAATAATTCCAACATCTCCTTTGGCACGCATAAGGTTTGTAAGTTCAAATAGACGATCACTAAACATAGGATCACTAGTATTCATCTTACTCAAAGTAATAGACTTATGGAGAATTTCATCTAGATTTTTCAAGGAATAATTTGGAAATTGTTCCTCAAGAAATTTCCATATAGTGTAGGCACACTCAAGAGTGGGCAAGTTTATAATCAAGTTTCTAGGCAAGCCTCTAGTGATAATATTAACAGTTCTAAGATTCCTAATCATGTCAATTGACTCATCAAGAGTAGGATGCATAGGATCAACATGAGGTACACAATGGCTAGCAATGTACTTGTTCAAACGACATTGATTGAAAATTACAAGCATCTCATTTTTCCACTCATGAAAATACTCTCCATCAAGAATAGGCACTCTATGTCTAAGACTCCCCAAAGTAGATTCATCCATCTTCCTCCAATGGTGATTAAACCAAGGCAATGGAGACCAATGCTCTGATACCACTTGTAGGACCTTGAGAAGAGGTGTCTAGAGGGGGGGTGATTAGACACTAAGTACCAAAGTTGCAGTTTTTAACTTCTTTAAGTTTAAGTGGAGTTTAGGCACAAGTTTAACATTCACAACATATAGCAAGCAAGCATGCAAAGAGTATATGAGCAGCGGAAAGTAAAGCATGCAACTTGCAAGAATGTAAAGGGAAGGGCTTTGGAGGATTCAAACGCAATTGGAGACACGAATGTTTTTGGCGTGGTTCCGATAGGTGGTGCTATCGTACATCCACGTTGATGGAGACTTCAACCCATGAAGGGTAACGGCTACACGAGTCCACGGAGGGCTCCACCCACAAAGGGTCCACGAAGAAGCAAGCTTGTCTATCCCACCATGGCCGTCGCCCACGAAGGACTTGCCTCACTAGCGGTAGATCTTCACGAAGTAGGCGATCTCCTTGCCCTTACAAACTCCTTGGTTCAACTCCACAATCTTGTCGGAGGCTCCCAAGTGACACCTAGCCAATCTAGGAGACACCACTCTCCAAGAAGTAACAAATGGTGCGTTGATGATGAAATCCTTGCTCTTGTGCTTCAAATGATAGCCTCCCCAACACTCAACTCTCTCTCATAGGATTTGGATCTGGTGGAAAGAAGATTTGAGTGGAAAGCAACTTGGGGAAGGCTAGAGTACAAGATTCATATGGTAGGAATGGAATATCTTGGCCTCAACACATGAGTAGGTGGTTCTCTCTCAGAAATAGGATACTGGAAGTGTAGGTTCGTTCTGATGGCTCTCTCCAAGAATGAAGAGGAGGTGGAGGGGTATATATAGCCTCCACACAAAATCTAACTGTTACACACAATTTACCAATCTCGGTGGGACCGAATCAACAAACTCGGTCAGACCGATTCAGTAAAAAATGTGACCGTTAGGGTTTTTGGTGGGACCGATATGCAACTCGGTAGGACCGATATGGTTAGGGTTAGGGCATAACGTAATCTCGGTGAGACCGATTACACAAACTCGGTTGGACCGATTTTGGTAATTAGCTAACCAGAGAGTTGGTCAGGCAAACTCGGTTGGACCGATTACTCAAACTCGGTGGGACCAATTTTGGTAATGAGTCAACCAGGAAGTTTCAATTGTAATCTCGGTAGTACTGATTGCTCAAACTCGGTGAGACCAATTTTGTTGATGGACATACACAGAGAGATTACAATCCCATCTCGGTGAGACCGAGATCCCTATCAGTAAGACCGATTTGCCTAGGGTTTGTGGCAGTGGCTATGACAGATGAACTCGGTGGCGCCAGATAGAAAGAATCGGTGTGACCGATTTTGGCTTTAGGTTTAGGTCATATGAGGATGTGAGAAAGTAGTTGAGGGTATTTGGAGCGTATCACTAAGCACTTGAAGCAAGAGGCTCACTAAGCAACACCTCATCCCTCCTTGATAGTATTGGCTTTTCCTATAGACTCAATGTGATCTTGGATCACTAAAATGTAAAATGAAGAGTCTTGAGCTTGAAGCTGTAGCCAATCCTTTGTCCTTAGCATCTTGAAGGAGTTCCCACATCCTTTAGTCCATGCCACTCCAATGTTGAACTTGTCTGAAATATACTAGATAAAAGTGTTAGTCCAACAAGGGATATGTTGACATTAATTACCAAAACCACCTAGGGAGCACTTGTGCTTTCAATTTCGCCGTGCAGTTCGGAAAGTAAAATACTCTCACCCTCTTGCTCATTTGGATCCGCAATTTTCTTTGAAGACACAATAAACCAAAGGTCGTCGCACAACCCAGCACAGTGGCCAGCAAGTTACTTCTTCCGGTTTACCGGATACACCAACCCGGAAGCGTCGTCCAGAGGTTTCTTGTTCTCCCAAAAAAATATCCTTTGAAGGGTTGCTTCCGATACCCACTTAACCCGTCTGATCCGAATTACCAGGTTTCTTCCAATTCTTCATCTGGCGGTTGATCAACCACCTAATTGCCTCCCCTCAAAACCGTCCCTGGGTAAGTATACTGCTCTTCAGATTTTTTCTTCATGCGCCATTTTATCATACTAACACTTTGTCTGATATTGTAGCGCCAAAGCTCGACTGAGCAAGAAAGCTAAAACCAGTACTCCCACTGAAGAAGTTGAACCGGGGAGGACCCCAGAAGGCACTGGTGGAAATACTGATAATACCATAATGGATGATCCTATCCTACAGGGTCAAAATAATGATGCTGATCCACCGGAAGCTAACCCGGCTAGTCCTCGTGCAGATCCTCCAAGCCCGACCAGGAATGAAGACCTGCCAAGCCCGACTAGAGATATTATCCCTCAGTCAAGCCCAGCCAGAGATACTGTTAATCCACCAAGCCCAGCCAGGGACACTGTTAATCCGCCAAATCCATAAACAGGTGATGATGATGATGTTGTTATCACTGGTACTGGTCACACTAGTCCTGGTAACCCAATTGTCTTGTCAAAACATACTGCCAAGGAGGAATTCGCTGCTATGGGCAATGGGAAAGGGAAGACTTATTTATCCAACTTCATTAACCTTAGCACCGAGGAGCTTCATTCCGGATTTTTAAACCGCCTATACACAAGCTGGGATTATGAGGCCAGCTTGGTGAACTTAATGAAGGAACGCTATGAGGTAATCTTCAAAAAACTCTTTTAAAATTTGCTTTGTCCTGTATATCACCTCCATTGTAGCCCCCAAGGGCCGGTTTATCTCTTAAAGATAGACCGGGACTATCTGTCTTTATTAATTGCCTTCAACTTTAACTGATCAATTGTGCATTAGCCCCCAAGTGCCAAGCTTAATACTTGTATTGAGCCTTGGGACTTTAAAATATCCATTTTAAGAAGCAATCCACATTAGCCCCCAAGTGCCAAGTGTATAACTTGTTATGTGCTTACGACTTTAACAGCTTCATCATCTGACTTTTGCAGACCGGTATAAATACCAAAGAATCTCAAATCGCCGATCTTCAAGAAAACATCAAGTCCCAGCAAGAAGAGACCTCTAAAGCCAAAGAGGAGCTAAAGGGCGCTTTGACAGCCATGGAGCAATTCAAAGATGGCTTCAGAAATGAACGTATCAACTGGGAAACTAAGATGGCTGCTTTGTTGAAGCGGGCTGAAGATGCTGAAGCAGCTCTTAAACCGGTGGCGGAAGAGCTGACTAGGCTGAAACATCAAGTGGATGCCATGACTTATGCAATTTTTGGTAAGTACTTTGTAATAGCTTGTTCTGAAATATCTTCAACTCTGTCGGTTTAACATTAAATTCTTAAACCGTTGCATGTAATCGCATTGCTCATCTGGGCGCAGATATGCGGATGAAGTTGAAGGCAGCTTACACATTGATTGAGCAACTGTATACCGGTGCACAACAAGTCATATGTGTAGCTTCGTACAACAAACCGGCACCAACGTTGATCAAGGATACTTTGGCCAAGCTATCAATGACTCCTACTCAGATAGAGGAGTTGAAGCGATCTGCTGCCAAGGCTGGTGCTTTGTTAGCGCTGACTCATGCCAAATCATGGATAGCTGACCTGGATCCAGTTGATATTGCCAAGGGCTATCCGGATGAACAAGAAAATGGATCAACATTTGATAATGAAGCCCTCAAAGCCCTGACCAAGGAGCTGCGTTGAGTAGCAAGTCAATTGGCTGAAGAGGTGAACTTGACTTCTCATCGGTCCTTCTATGATGCCAACAACCATCGAGTTGACACTGCTGTGAAAGAAGTACAAAATATTATTCTGCCCATTCGTAAGCACACTTACGCCCCTGATGTTGAACCGTTGAATCTTATAAGTGAAGAGGCCGTCTTTCAAGCTCTAACCCGGATTGACTGGACCATCGTTGACTTCCAGCCACTGGGTGGGGAGGAGGAGGTTGAACCGACGCCTGAAGATCCATCAACTTCACGTCAATCTGGCAATGAGTCTTAATCCGACAATCGGGTTATTTTAACAGACTTTGTTCTATGTCAGAACAATCATTATTTTGGGCCTCAAAGCGCCTTGTAATAGGCTAGTTTAAAATACTTCTATCTGCGGCACTGATACATGACTTTGTTTGATTCGCCATGATATTTGCTGTGCTTGATTATATATTTTGATAATTTCATGTGATCCTGTTGTCTGCATAAAAAGAATTGTTCGAGCCGTGTACCACCGGACGGGTCACAGTGCCCAATACAAAGCCTGGTTAATTACCAAAGTTGAATCAAAATATGAAATAAATCATACCTGTGATATTGAATGACTTAGTTGGTTTACCAACTTGGATTTGTAGTAAGGGTGGAAACCCAAATCTGGAGTATTGAGAACTCCCACCATGCAGTGCTGGTGTATATGTTATGTTAAACCATACTGGGTTGTGATAAACGCCAGATGATCATGCTGGCCATATGTAATCAAAGCCAGTCTGGGTTATGAAACACCGGTTTGATAATAAATATGGTCTGACAACTTATAGTTGAAAGCCAAGCCGGGTTAACAAACACGGGGTTACTATGATGAGTAAAAAGCCACACCGGGTCAATGGACACCGGTTCAAGATAAATTTATCAAAGGGTGAAAAACTTGGCAAAAAGAAAACAAAAACTGTGTAGTCGGGGCTTTTCAAGGGCTGCCAGGCCCAAATTCGAGGCTTTTCATGGGCTGTTAGGCCGCTGAGTTAAACCATTTTTCAAAGCCTTTTAAGATGGACCTCCAACTAACCAATCGTCGTTTTAACTTTGACAAGTTCAGGGTCTGTATAAGATTGACTTGTCAAACGTTCGGCGGGTCGTGCCAGGATTACCTGGATAGGAGTGGCTTACTTGATGAAGGCAGGTTAACCCGGGGTTTTAGGTGAATACACCAGGCTTCCAAGCCGTGCTTGATAGCATATTACAAGGGTCCTTTCAAACTCTTTGTTGCAGTGCACAAAGAGCCCCCAAGTAACTTTGTGAGCTGTGCTCAATGGGTGCCTATGTTTGAGTTGTGCATAGCATCCAGACTCTCTTTGGCCCCTTGGGTGTGAAGCTCCCAAGCTGTATAGTGGCATGATAGCCGGTTTAACAGGTAGTACTCCGCTTTGTCAGCTGAAGCCCCCATGTAACCAAAAAGATATTTGAGGAAAACGGCAGAGGCCCTGCTTTATAGAAAGGATGTCGGTTTATTATATTGATCATAATATATACATTGTCAAAATATGAACATAAGAAAAGCCTATGGCTCAAGCGTAGTAAGGCCGAAGGAGAGCTATGTTCCACGGCCGCCGGGTCTCCTCCTCAGAACTGCGTGAGTTGTCTCGAACGTCAATGAGGTAGTATAATCCATTGTGCAGATTCTTTCTGACCACAAAGGGCCCTTCCCAAGGTGGGGATAACTTGTGCATATCGGTTTGATCCTGGATGAGCCGGAGCACTAAGTCGCCTTCTTGAAAGGTTCTTGTTTTAACCCGGCGGCTGTGATAACGCCGCAGGTCTTGCTGATAAACTGCCGAACGAGCCAAAGCCATGTCCCGCTTCTCATCTAACAGGTCCAGCGCCTCCTGGCGTGCTTGCTCATTGTTCGCTTCAACATAATTGGCAACCCAGGGCGAGTCATGACGAATATCACTTGGGAGGACGACCTCTGCCCCGTAAACCATATAGAAAGGTGTATAACCCATAGATTAGTTTGGGGTGGTGTTTATACTCCATAACATAGATGGTAATTCTTCCACCCAACAACCCGGCATCCGCTTCAAAGGAACCATAAGCCGGGGCTTTATACCCTTCAAGATTTCTTGATTAGCTCTCTCAGCTTGACCATTAGACTGTGGGTGAGCCACGAATGTTACATCAAGCCGGATGTGCTCTCGTTGACAAAATTCCTCCATCTCACCTTTAGAAAGGTTCGTGCCATTATCTGTGATGATGCTGTGTGGAAAGCGAAAGCGGAAGATGATATTTTTGAGAAATTGAACCGCCGTGTAGCTGCATCACACTTGCTTACGGGCTCCGCTTCAACCCATTTCGTGAACTTGTCAACTGCCACCAAGAGGTGGGTCTTCTTATCCTTGGAGCGCTTAAAAGGTCCCACCATATCAAGCCCCCAAGTAGAAAATGGCCAAGTGATGGGAATCATCCGTAGCTCTTGAGCCGGAACATGAGCTCGGCGTGAAAACTTCTGACAAGCGTCACACCGCTTTACCAGATCCTCCGCATCAGCATGAGCTGTCAACCAATAGAACCCATGACGAAAAGCTTTAGCCACCAGGGATTTTTAACCGGCATGGTGACCACAATCCCCTTCATGGATTTCACTCTTGTCCTTCTTCAGGAGAAACACAACGTTGGAATACGCCTAAAACACTGCAATGGTGTAACTCGCCATTGTGAATAACCATGGACTTGGATCGCCGGATTATCTATCTGGCTAGAACCTCATCATCTGGTAGCTCGCCCCGGTTCATATACGCCAAATATGGAACCGTCCAATCCGGAATTACATGTAGAGCGGCTACCAATTGGGCCTCCGAATCAGGAACAACTAAATCCTCCTCTGTAGGCAACTTAACAGACGGGTTATGCAAGATATCTATTGGTGGTACCAGTTTACGCTGAGATCCGAGCCGGCTTAAGGCATCTGCTGCTTCGTTTTTGCGCCGGTCAATGTGCTCAACCTGATAACCTTTAAAGTGACCTGCCACAATATCTACCTCGCATATGTAAGCCGCCATGAGTGGATCCTTAGAATCCCAAGTACCAGAAACTTGCTGGGCCACCAGATCAGAATCTCCAAAACAGCGAACTCGGCTTAAGTTCATTTCCTTGGTCACCCGGAGACCGTGGAGTAAGGTCTCATACTCAGCTGCATTGTTAGTACAAGGAAACATTAAATGGAGAACATAACAAATTTTATCACCTTGAGGGGAAGTAAGAACAACTCCAGCCCCCGAGCCCTCCAACTGTCTGGACCCATCAAAGTGAATAGTCTAGTATGTGCTATCCGGTTTGTCTTCTGGTGCCTGCAACTCTGTCCAGTCGTTGATGAAATCCACAAGGTCTTGGGACTTGATGGCTGTGCGAGGCATGCATTTCAAACCGTGTGGTCCAAGCTTAATAGCCCACTTAGCAACCCGGCCAGTTGCCTCCCTGTTCTGGATTATATCTCCCAAAGGAGCAGAACTGACCACTGTGATGGGATGGCCCTGAAAGTACTGTTTAAGCTTTCTACTTGCCATAAAAACCCCATACACTAGCTTCTGCCAATGCGGATATCTTTGCTTTGACTCAATCAACACCTCACTGATATAATAAACCGGCCTTTGAACTGGACATTCCTTCCCATCCTCCTTGCGTTCCACCACAATGGCTACACTGACAGCCCAAGCATTAGCAGCCACATATAATAACAGAGGTTCCTTATCAACCGGAGCAGCAAGCACTGGCGGTTCAACTAGCTGTCTCTTCAAGTCCTCAAACGCCGCATTAGCTGCATCACTCCAGATGAAATCGTCTGTCTTCTTGAACATCTGATACAAAGGGATCGCCTTTTCTCCCAAGTGGCTGATAAACCGGCTAAGGGCTACAATTCGACCCGCCAGACACTAAACATCATTAATGCACTTCGGTTTAGCCAAAGATGTAATCGCTTTGATCTTTCCGGATTGGCCTCAATGCCTCTGTTAGATGCTAGAAAGCCTAAGAGCTTGCCTGCCAGAACACCGAAAACACACTTGTCCGGATTAAGCATCATCTTATAAACACGAAGATTGTCAAAGGTCTCCTTGAGATCATCTATCAATGTCTCCTTCTTCCTGGATTTTACTACAATGTCATCCACGTAGGCATGAACATTGCGCCCAATCTGAGTGTGAAGAAAATTTTGCACACAACACTGATAAGTTGCCTGGGAACTCTTGACCCCAAAGGGCATAGAAACATAGCAGAAGGCTCCAAAGGGAGTGATGAAGGCTGTCATCTCCTGGTCCTTAACTGCCATTTTGATTTGATGATAACCTGAATAAGCATCCAAGAAACTCAGATGCTCACAACCCACCGTCGCATCAATGATCTGATCAATACGCGGGAGAGCAAAAGGATCTGCCGGACAAGCCTTGTTCAAATCTGTGTAGTCCACATACATGCGCCAAGTGTCGTTTTTCTTAAGGACTAGCACCGGATTAGCCAACCACTCAGGGTGAAATACTTCGATGATAAACCCAGCAGCCAACAGCCGGGCTACCTCCTCACCAATGGCCTTGCGTCTTTCCTTGTTAAAGCGGCGAAGAAATTGCTTAACCGGTTTAAACTTGGGATCAATATTGAGAGTGTGCTCAGTGAGTTCCCTCGGTACACCTGGCATGTCAGAAGGCTTCCATGCAAAAATGTCCCGGTTCTCACGGATGAACTCGATGAGCGCGCTTTCCTATTTCGGATCCAGATTGGTGCTGATGCTAAACTGTTTGGATGAATTGCCAGGAACAAAGTCAACAAGTTTAGTCTCATCAGCCGGTTTGAACTTCAGGGTTGGGTCATGCTCAGTGGTGGGTTTCTTCAGAGGGGTCATGTCTGCCGGATCAACATTGTCTTGATAGAACTTCAGCTCCTCTGTAGCACAAACCGACTCAGCATAGTCTGCATCACCCTCCTCGCAATCCAAAGCGATCTTTCGACTTTCTTGTACTGTGATGGTCCCCTTATGACCCGACATTTTGAGCTGTAAATAAATATAGCAGGGCCTCGCCATGAACTTTGCATAAGCCGGCCATCCAAATAGTGCATGATATGGGCTCTGGATTTTCACCACTTCAAAGGTCAATGTTTCAGACTTGGAATCATGCTCATCTCCAAACACAACCTCCAAAGCGATCTTGCTAACAGGATATGCCGATTTACCTGGTACTACACCATGGAAAACAGTGTTTGACGGTTTAAGACTCTTGTTTGTCAACCCCATGTGACGGAAGGTCTCATAGTACAGGATGTTGATACTGCTCCCTCCATCCATCAGTACCTTAGTAAATTTGTAACCTCCCACCTAAGGTGCCACCACCAAAGCTAGCTAGATGACCCGGATTGTCAATCCGGGGAGGATGATCTTCTCTGCTCCACACAATGGGCTGCTCGGACCACCACAAATAACGTGGAACTGCCGGTTCAACAACATTAACTGCCCTCTTGTGAAGCTTCTGATCGTGCTTGCACAAACTAGTAGTGAACACATGATACTGCCCGCCATTCAACTGCTTAGGGTGACTCTGATAACCTGACTACTGCTGATTACCTTGATTATTCTGTTGGTTATTACCACCCTGGTTGCTCTGGTTGCCCTGATTATTCTGAAACCCAGAGTTTGAACTGCCGCCACCATGAAAACCTGGACCTGAACCGCCCGATGGACCCTGATCATACCGGAAGAGATCAGATTTTTTGAACTCCTTCATAATGAAACAATCCTTCCCGTGCTTTGGGCAGGGCTGGTTTAATAGTTGCTCCAGATTCATATTTCCACCGCGCTGGGGCGGTTTACCTTTACGACGCTACATATTGGTGTTAGCCACAAAATCTGAATTATCTGCTTTGTGCTTACCATTATTCCCATGGCTCCCTTGGTTGTGATGCGGTCCCTTTGCACCACCATTCTTCTTTCCCTTCTCTGGTTTCTCCTCATCAGAATCGGGATCCTTGGTATTATCAGAATCGACATACTTAACCAAGGCTGCCATAAGTGTTCCCATGTCATTGCAGTGGCGCTTGAGCCATCCCAACTTCATCTTCAGTGACTTAAACCGGCAATTATGCTCCAGCGTTATGATTGCTTGGCCAGCATTAATCCGTTCCGACGAATGCAAAACTTCTGAAACCCGGCGCACCCAATGAGTTGTTGACTCGTTCTCTCTTTGAACACAGGCATCCAGATCCACAATGGACATACATTGTTTGCACGTATCTTTGAAATTGGCTATAAATCGGGCCTTCAACTGGTCCGATGACTCGATGGAGTTGGCTGGCAGGTTCTTCAACCAAGTACGGGCTGTCCCCTCCAACATCATCGTGAAGTATTTTGCACAGGCTGCTTCATCCACATCAAGCATCTCCATTGCCATCTCATAACTTTCAACCCACGCCTCAGGTGGTTGATCAGCGGTGTAATTAGGCACCTTACATGGACCCTTGAAATCCTTGGGCAGTCGCACATTATGGAGCACCAGAATGAGACACGGCACTCCCCAAGAACTGAAGGCAAGCCTGGTGCCCCGGTCTACTGACGCCGCTGGCTGAACCAGGGCGGGTTGATAACGACCCGCATATTGTGCTGCTAAAGCGGCCTCCCTTCATGCTCTTCCATTATCCACCACGTCCTGAGCATTTACCTCACCGCGCGCCGGATTGGGTCCTTGAGGGGCATTACGACACCGCGCACAGCTAGACACCTCTGGTTCATCCATGTGCCTGCTATAGCTTTTGCTTGAACAGGGGGTTGAATGAATTCTGTCTTGGCTATAAGAATAAGCCTGCTGCTGCACAACGGCGGTCTAAAGAAGATCCCTGGCCCGCCGCGTCTCAACCGCCGAAAGTGAATCGCCCTCCATTGGAATAGCTGCCAGGCGAGATGCTGCAGCAATCATGTTATCCAAAGGGCTAGAGAAGTGACCCGGTGGTGTTGATACGTATTGTGGCGGGTTATCCGTTTGTCGAGGCGGATCCGTCATCCGTGGTTGATCCGGCGCTGCCCTAGGTACCTTGGTCCGGTTTTCGGCTGCCGGGTTACTCGGCCAAGCCCCCGGTGTATTAAAGAGATTCAGTCCTTTGAAGACCGGCTGCATACGAGATCGGTACTTCCTTCGCATTACATCGTTTGACGCATTCTGATCGAACATGAGCCAGTAATTCTGCGCTTGGATCTGCTGTGACTGGGCATCCAAAGCGGCCCGTTCTTCAGCCATCCTAGCGTCCTCAGCTGCCAGGTTCTCCTTAGCCTGTGTTATCTGGTCCTTTAGCTTGGTAACCTCCACATTATGCCGATCCTGCGTCTCCGGGGTAACTGCCGTGGTTAACAAGGTCGGCCAGGCATCCATTAAACCGGAGAGAACTTGAGCCGGTTGGCGTGCCGGGCCTCCTGCCGCGGCTGCTGATCCGGACATCATTGCTGCTGTAGATGAAGACTGCAAGGTGGGCTGTGTTCCGGCCATGAAAACAGCAACCCGACTCGGCGGTTCAAAGGGGTCCGGAATACTGTTGCCATCGGAATATCCTTTGAACACACCATCACGAACTTGGTACAGGGACTCGGTTTCACCGGTGGATGACACGCCATTGGAATAAACGGTCGTCTCACTATCGGACAATGGCTCAGATCCGATCCCATGGACACATCCTACGAACGCACGCTTCATGGCAGGCTTAATCCGGGCAGGACTCGCACACTGAGCTGTCTCAACGAGGTCGGTGCATATGTCCGTCTCAGGGCCCGGTTCGCTGATCTTGCCGATGAAGACATGAATTCCGCCAAAGGGGACCCGGTACCCGTACTCGATTGAGCCGGCCTCGGAGCCCCATTCTGCATCATCGATGTAGAGCTTGCTATGATGACTCTTGGTCATCCGGCCAACCGCGTACCCTTTGAGTCCTTCAAAGCTGCCCTTCAAAAACTCGAAACCATCGTGCGATAGCCCCATGGTGGGCGCCAACTATCATGGAAATATCACGTCAGATGTCCTCGTGAAAGGACTTAGTTTCGGAGCCATCGCTATGGGTTAGCTTGAAGGGGTTAAACCGGACAAAGGACACGAGAGTTTTATACTAGTTCGGCCCCTTCGATGAAGGTAAAAGCCTACGTCTAGTTGTGATGGAATTGATTGGATTTCGATAACCAGGGAGAAAATATGCTTTTCCTGGGTCTCGAGTTATTGTTTATTGTCCCTGAACCGCCACCGGGTCATCCCTTTATATACATAGGTTGACGCCCGGCCGGTTTACAGAGTCCCGAGGCCGGCTCATACAAGTGTCCAGCTCGGTCTCCCCTTTCCTAACTTACAACACAAGTTATATAATCATAGCGGTTTACTACTATGGGCCCTAATCCGCCTTTGGACTCTGGGCCTCTAAGCTTCATCAGTAAAGCACCATCTTCTGGGTCTTTATGGGCTTCAATGTAGTTGAGGGTGAACCGGCCCCTCCTGGGCGGTTTACACTTAGTAGTTATATCCCCAACAGAAACCCTTCTTTGATTAAAAAAACCTACTACCTCCATTCTGGTTTACTAGTCCCCATCGTACTTTGGGTCAAAGTTTGTCCACGAATTTTACTTGTAAAATGTGAATGGAAAACGAGATTTTGTTATACCCAAACAAAAAAGGACTGGAGGGAGTGATTGCTCTGACACGGACGCGACCTCTCATAGCGCAGGCATTGAACTGGCGCACCGGCCAAGAGGGCCGCACTCGCTGCAGTCCCGGCTGAGCACGCTTCCTCGCCGTGTGCAACCAGCTTAAGACTGCCCCGCCAGCCTTCATTGAATCCGCGCGTGTGCTGGCAACACATCCTTCCGCGAGCCGACAGGCATTTTAGAACACAAAAAATGACTAAAATATAATTAATTTATGCATGGTCTTGACTTGTTGTGCTCGCATTGGTAGCAGGAACTAGCTAGTAGAGGTTTTTCCTTATTTATAACTCTACTCACATTTTTTTTGGCTTTGAAGTGAATCATGGTTGTGGACATTATGTATGAATGTGCAGATATCTGTGAACATGAGTTTGAGTGGAAGTTGAACTTGGAATGTCGGGCTTGCGCATGAACTATACCATGTCCAATGCTTCATCTGTTATTGTTTGGAAAGTAATTGTTGTTATTACATGACCCAAAAAAACATTTTGTGCCACACCAGTAGATGCACGGACATCACAACAGGCATGCTGACTAGATAAACATTTGAACCTAGCTATTATGAAGGAAATTTTGTATTGACAACAGTTTTAGATAGCAGGAGACGCCTAGCCTGCTCTGCCTCTGCTAGCTTATTTTTGGCTTCTTCCATCTCTTCTTTGGCTTGGGTGAAGAGAGCATCTGATTGCTATTTTCGCTTCTTCAGGAACTCAACTACATTCTCAAGGGCTGCTGCACGCTTTCTTTCAGCCTTTACTAATGCCATGAGGACACGAACAGCTGACAACTCCACCTGGCTTGTGTGTAATCCAGCATCATCTGGGAATTTGTACCTTGTGTCTAATCCAGCATCATTAGGGAACTGGCACCTCGTGTGTAATCCAGCCTCATTCTGGAAACAAGATCTCGAGGTTGACCATACTTCCCTCCTTGTAGGAACTGCATCCTGACATGAAGTTACTTCTTTTTTATATCAATACTCAGAGCAACCTAGATCCATTTAGTAGAAGCCAGATAAACAAAACTCGGAGAAGTGAATTCAAAAGGAAAAAAAATATAAAAACAGACTACAAGGTGAGAACGCCTACTTCCTACATCAAGCTAAAAACGAAAGCATTAGGACGATTAAGACTCTTCTTATTACACGTCGAAGAACACCACGGTTAAGAGAAACAGAAACTACAACATATACACATCAAAGAACATGAGGCTAAACGAAAGTAATTGAAAGGGTTTTACTTACCAAAGCTCATTTTACAGGTTTGGTGCAACTCCTCTTTAACATGCCATGCTCCTTGAAGATGTCCCGAATATCCCGTGTTTGGTCTTCATTGCTCCTCTACATGTTCGCACTCGTGGTTTTAAAATCTCAACATGGCAAGAAAAATATACTACTAGTAATACTGGCGCATCTTGTGGGCAACATTAAAGCACTCGTCTGCCATGTTAGAGCATCTCCAACAGAATCGCAACACGCGGCGCTTTAAAAAGCGTTTACAGTGCTGAGATCGAGAAGTAGAGACTAGAGAGTAGAGGATAGTTCTCAGCATAGATAGATAAAAAACGATAATTCAACTACTCCTCCTTGTCTGACTCCTCCTCGGTGATGTCCTCCTCCGACGTCTTACTGTATGCGTGAAGATACCGATCGTCGTCAGATCCCCAGGGCAATGCTGCTCCTAGCCTCATGTTAAATTGAGCGTCCGCTTTTCGCCTATGCATGTCCTCACGATAGGCGGCTCGCTCTGCCCTCCTCTTATCCCTCTCCGCCGTCCTTTGTGCGTAGAACTCGTGCTCGTTGATGATGTCCTGTGGGAAGTGTTGGCGCCACAGCGCCATGTCTTCCTCGTCCATCTCGGCGATGCCAAGGCAGTGCTCCCGCCTCCGGTTGTCGCGACGATCCTCGTTGGTGCTAAGCCGCGGCAGAGGCACGAGCCCCTGCGCCCTCTCCCGCGTCGGCATGTTGGGGAAGTTCAATGTTCTATGAGGCCATCGGAGGCGCCACGCCGCCACGTCGTACGCGCGGGCGGCCTCGTTGGCGGTGTCGAAATTGCCGAGGCTGAGGTGCATCCTGCGGAACCGGATCTCGGCGGAGAAGCCGCCGGAGGGGCACGCGCGGACGCCGTGGTTTCCCCAAGTTTCCCGACGACGCGGCGGCATGGTGGCGCGGCAGCAGCGAGGCAAAAAAGAGCGGGGAGAGAGCGGTGGCGAGGCACGGAGCGGGGAGAGAGCGGTGGCAAGGCACAGAGCGGTGGGAGGGCTTTGGATTTTATAAAGCGCGCCGGACGCCGCGCGCCAAAACTAGCGCACGCCCGACCGCTTTTTCCCGCGCGTGCGCGATCCTTTCCTGGCATCTCTGCTATCTCTACTCTCTTCTCTATTGTTATATTTATTTTATATTTAATATTTAATATTTATCTCTACTTCTCTACTGTCTACTTTTTTTTCTCTATACTTTTTTTTCTTGCAATATAGTCCGTCCGATTTATATCTGACAGATAGGAAGGAAACAAATGGGAATTTTGCAAAAAGATACCCATACCCCTCTCCAGATTTGCAAATAAGGCCTTCCCTCTTTCATCCTTTTCTCCCGGAAGATAAACTACTCATACAAATGCATCTTGATGCATGCAACGCATGGGCATCTTGCTAGTTCTAAAAACCTTTCCATCATTTGCCACACTACTAGTTGCAGATGAAAAACCTACCCAAGCACAGCGTGATACAGGAGCGATGCACAATTACAGGCTGATATTCTGTTGGACAATGGAGGCTATAACCAATTACGTTTACAGGAACAATAGCACCCAGGAAATTTGAAGGGTAGGTATGAACAAAATTGGAACTGCACATGTACTGCTAAGTGATTCAATAGACACATTACCAATCGAGGAGGAGAACGATGGTCGCGGCAGCCTCTGTGAGTCATGGTCGGCAATGGGAGTCAGTTCATTTTCCACGACGGTGGTACTTATGTGCTTGGTGTCGGCTTCCGAGAAGCAGATCCGAGACCGTGGAAGACGATGCCGGGGAAGAGGCTCCGTGTACGACGACAACGGTGGACCGGATCCAGTGCGGCGTACGAGGTCGTCGATGAGGCAGATGCACTGCGGTGGACGAGTGCGCCAATGTAAAGGGGGAGGAGCACGAAGGCGGCAGTGTCATGGAGAAGTCTATTTTGCGGTGGGGATAGAAAATGGGGAGTATTCAGGTGTACTACTCTGGGTGCCGGGGTGGGGTTGGCTGGGTAGGGTGAACCTGAAGTTACGAAAACAGCCCCCTACCAAGCGTCATCCATAGGCCTGTTCTGAAGGCTATGATGGTAACTTCCCACTGCTCGAATCAGGGTCGCGGGAGATTTTCCCGCCGACCTCAAAATTTTGTGACACTGGACTCCCCGTGTGGCGTGTTGAGTGATTCTGCTAAGCAATTAGCGAGTAGTAGTAGTAAACTCTGCATATTAGGTTTGACCAAAGTCAAACTTCCTAAAGTTTGACCAAGTTTATAGAAAAATATAAACATTTACCATAACAAATATGTATGATGTGAAAGTACATTCAATAATGAATCTAATGGTATTTAGTTGTTATTGTATATGTTAATATTTTTTGTTATAAGCTTTCTGAGAGTTTACAAAACTTGAGTTTGACCAATGCTAATACGCGGACTTAAATAAAAATGGAGGGAGTACACATTTGTTTTCTTAGTTTGTAGTGAACTAATCATTTGTTGAAATTGTGAAATAAATATATTAGGCTATTGACTACGAATGTAATGGTCTATACAATTCAATAGTTACAATCATTATCGAATCCCAAGATGTATACATGGTTTATAGTACTTCACAACATGCTCAAACTCACATAATCCCAGTCAAATGAGAATCTAAATGTATTTCATAGTTATTACTTCGTAGGATGCAACAAAAACAACCATAACTTTACATCAGCCATTATAGAAGCAACATTTTGACATATCCCAATGTGTGAATGAAACGTGCAGAGAGAGCTTTTGAAGATGGAGCAGATGGGGCGGGAAAGATTGTATGTATGTGGACGAGAGAGTAGGAGACAAACCTAACGAGACAGAGAGAGAGATAGAGAGAGAAAGAGAGAGGAAGAAGTTAGGTCTGTGAGAAAGATGGAGACATGCAATATATGTGAGATGCGTGTGCATCTGGATTCTGTATACATGGAAGGAGAAGAGACAACATGTTTGATGAGAGAGCTAGAAAAACATGGACGAGAGGGGAAGGATCTCGTGGGTTGAGGGATTGACAATTTTGTGCGGGGGAGAGAGGGATTGGCAATTTTGTGCAAGAGAGAGAGAGGGTGGGGGGAGGAGTCAGTCAGCCGTCGTCACATCACCCTGCTTCCAAATGACTCTGCATTCTCTAGCACGGTGTGGTCGCCATCTTTGATCTGCTCGATGCCCTCTTTGAAGATTGAGGTGTTGTGCATGTTGGGGTGCAAAGAAGCACAAGCGAGAGTGGTCGCCGTATAACCTTGGATGGGGATGAATTGTGTGCTCGGGGGAGGGTGTGTGTGTTGTGTTGCATGTCTCTCTCTCTCTCTCTGTGTGTGTGTGTGTGTGTATGTGTGTGTGTCAGATATTGAGAGAAAACAAACCTAAGGAGAGAAATGGGTATTCACAAAGAGATTGTGCGGGCCTTGAGGTGGGCAGGGGCCGTGTGAGGGTGTCAAAATGTGCGTGTTGATGCATGTGTTGCATGCGGTCGTGCGAGGGATGGACGAATCGAGAGAGATGGTTGTTGTGTTACGGATGGTCCTCTCTCTCTCTCTCTCACACACACACACACACATACACACACAAGTAAACTGGAAGACTGTTCTCTCATGTATACACAATGTATCGGCATCTGTCTATGTCTTACTCATGCACGATCATTTGCACATTCACACCTCTCTATGTCTGTATCACACGCACACCATCTCCACATTGCCCTTCCGCCACAACACACATATGGACACATACACACGTTCTCTCTCAGTCACACACACAAAATCAGTATTAAAAAAACTAGGGCGCACCTAAAACGTCCAAATCCAAATAAACACGAACTACAGCTAAATTCAAATATATGGAAATATTGCAGCGTCAAGAACTTTCCCAGGAAAAAAAGTTGAGTAATATTCGAGGATTGTTTTCACACACACAAAAAGGTTCGGTGGATGTCCTTCGAGCGCGACACGGTGACACACCGTTCGATCGACTGCGCGGCCGTGGTTCACGCGCTTGCACATGATTCCGTATCGTGGCTGTGGTACTAACTAATAAAAGGAGGGCTGCCTAAGTCTAATGTTTACGTGTACTAGTACGGTTTTATTTTAAGTTTGACCAACCTTATATAAAACTAAAGTAAGCTCCCACATGCGCACTCATCAATATTCCGCCGCCACCGTTGCGCATTCCGACACCCGCCTGCTCCGGCCAACAATTTCTAGCCCATCACCGCCGTGTCGCTGCCATCCCTGTGCCATGAAGCCGAAGGCTCGCCCGCTCACGTCGTCTGCAGTCCCTCCTCGCGATGCCGCCGCGGTGCCAAGCACGCGAGCAGCTGGTGGAGCCGCGTCTATGCATGCAGCGTACGAAGAGGAGGCTGAGCGCGTGCTCCATCACGCCGGCGAGGAGGAACTAGCGTGTCATTGTCGTCTCCGCCTGCGCGGAGGAGGCGCGCATGGTGGCTGTCGCGGAGGAAGCCGGTCGCGTGCGTGTCGAGCCCGCAAACCGGGTGCAGACGCGAAATCTACCTTTGAGACCTTGAATGCCACGTGGATCCTGCAATCTGAAGGAGCAATTTGGGTCAGTCGACTCTTGTGAGCCGTTTGATGCAATATGGATGGCTAGAAGGGCTTCTTCCACCTCTTCTGTCGTCTTCTTCCTTCGCTCCGTCGAACTTCTTTCACAAATCGACTAACCCAAATTATACTACTAGTACGAACGTATTAAGTATAGTAGGAACATGAGATACGAGTAGTAGTACCAACTGCAAGAAGAACAGTAGTAAGACATAGTACTAGTACTATTGTACGTACTAAAGAGTTCAAATAACGAGAAAGAACATAAACATAGTTTTGTTGGGGCCTCAACACAACACACCCTTGAAAATAAACTACGCAACTAGTCCGCTTGACACTACAGTAGAACCAGCATGAGCGATGACACTGCCACCTACTCGGAGTCCGAGACCATGTCCTCGACTTCGTCCTCGTCCCTCTTCCTCTTCCTCTTCGCCGACGCTTCTTTGCTTGAACCGGACACTGGGCTCTACTTCTTCATCCAACCCTTGTAGATATTTAAACAAAGGTAGGCATCGATTGCTGCGTACAGGATGTGATCTTCATCTAATGTCTTCGACTCCCATGTATGATGAAACTCGTGATGAGGTTTCTTCAGTTTAGCGTACGAAGGATCAATCATGCATGCTGCCAGGGTCAGCATTGAAGGTTGAGAGGAGGACACCAGGCTTGCCTTCTGGAGAACGAAGGGCTGGCCTACGACGAGACCTATCTGACGCAGGACATCCCTGTCGTTCTTAAAGCCTACAGAAACGAATTTCACTCGGTTGTCCTTGAGGAAGTTCTTAAAATCCTGGCACTCAACGTCGGCATGGCATATGTGGTAGACCAAGCAAACGTTATGTACGCAAACCTGGATCACGGCGGGCTTCTTCCTCTCTTCGTCCTTTAGATCCTTCTCTCGTCCCAGGACTGTGGTGTACTGAACATCTAGCCCAGCGACCCACTCATCCGTTGAACTGTTGAACATGCGTAGGAAACGAGCAAGGCATGCTTTCACCGTCGCGGATCCACGTGTGTAGATGATGATGAACTCATCGCCAGTGATGGCTCTGACCTAGTACTCAGCGGTGACCATGGAGATTTGTGAGGCCATGGATTTTGGAGGAGGGTTAGGAGAAGTTGAACTATTGTACCCCGCAAAAAAACTGGGAGCGAACTAATGTGAAAGGATGGGACGACTGGGAGCGAACTGTTGTAAGGTAGAAGACGGGGACGAGTAGGGTGTGCGAACGGCGTGGGGTTGCTGGCTTGCCCGGTGGATAAACGGCTGCAAGCACCCAAAGAGTTCTCGAGAACTATGCGGGACCCACTAGATGTCATGTCTACTAGACCCATATCGTAGGCCTGATGGTATAGCTTCTGTCTGTTCGCACGCCATGTCGGCGCGTGGATGTAACTTCACTTAATTCCGTCAACCGTCGTGCCTCCCACGACCTTCACCTCCGTCGCGCGGTCGCGCCCTTTGAGACTTCGACTGTCTATAAATGAGCAATTTTTTTGCCTACTCCGCATGCATGATTCACCACACAGGGCAGTACCTTATTTACAAGAATACCATCTAATCTATTGTCAAAGCTATACTTAGTGATTAAGTGTGCCACCTTATTGGCCGAACGGCAAATCTTTGACAATTGAAGATTGTTGATCAACTTCGAGATGCTCAATGCTTTCATCTTCAGGTCATGCACAGCAGACCTGTCATAGTCGCCCGATGCAAGAGACGCTACCACAAAAGCACAATCAGTCTCTAAAATTACAGGACTATGAAGAGAAATACCTATGTACAGACCGGCAATGCAAGCCCTAAGATCCACTTCCTCCACGCTTTGACAGGTATCAACGAAATCCCACGACCAAATTTATACTAAAAATATCAATATCTACAATACTGATTATAATGATTATAATAACTACGTTTTATAATGAGTGTAAAAATATTGATTTGACATTGTGAATGTTGATAGTACATTTTTCTATAAGTCTGGTGAAAGTAGAGGTACATTGAATTCACACAAAACTTAAATGCACTATGTAGACTAGGTCCTCCGTCCAAGTGTGTGCCATGTCCTATCTTGTCATCACAACAAGGTTAGCTATTAGAGTACCACTACCTCCCTTCTAGTTTAAAGGGCTCAATTCAAAATTTTCACCTACTCTTAGCAAGATAGTAGAGGCGATGGAATAGTTTTTGAAGTCTGCAAAAGTACTCAACTAATGCTGTCGTTCTTCACAAAAAAATGTGTTTACCAATGCATGCATGAACACTAGTTACTCTAACCCCCCTCTCTTCTTTAATTGTTTGCCACATCAGCATGTTTGCTATTCCCATGTGCATTATACCAGCTAAGATACCACCGTTATGGCCAGCCTTAATCATCGCATGCAATAATTTAGTGCACCTTGAAATATGAACTTGTGTGGGGCGTGTATGTTTTAAATGACTTGAGACTATACCTAGCCTGGCATGCAAGATGACTTATTATGCATCATTCTCCATACCTGCAGGAAGCCCGTTCGTCTCCAAATCTTTTCCTCTCCATGTGTGGAAACAATATGCCTGCCAAACTCTCCTTCTCCCTCCGGCAGTCCCACCACTCCACCCCGTGTGAAAAAATCTGCATGCATGACTCTCCTCCCCACACGCTCGTCCAATCCGTTGTGACCAACAATATTTCCACCCCTTCCCTCCCCCGTAATTTACTCCAACAAATATGCCCACATAGTTGTTACTTAACTGCAGGTGCATTGGGTCACTTACATCTGGGCCCAACAGGGATCTGGCCCACATGTCAGTGACGCAACTGGACCTGCAGTTAAGTCAGTGCAGCTCAGTCCATATCTTACGTAGGTGCGCCATTGCTCGCTATAAATACTGTGCCTCCCAGGACATCGCTATCTCCTCCCCCTCACATTCACGTTCATCGCTATCTCCTCCCCCTCCCTCTCACGTCGACCACCATGGCATCGCCCCTCCCAAGCCCTAGGAGCCCCACGCTGCACCGCGCGGACGGTCACCCGTCGTCGTTCTGTTCCTCGCCGCCACTAGTCGAGGAGGAAGCGTCGGTGTTCCACTCCTCGCTGCTACGCGATGCGTCTCCATTCCGTTCCTAGCCGCCACTAATCGAGGAGGATGCGTCGGTGTTCCGCTCCTCGCCGCGATGCGACGCGTCGCTGTTCCGTTCCTCGCCGCCACTAGTCGAGGAGGACGTGTCGGCGTTCCGCTCCTCGCCGTGACGCGTCGAGGTGGACGCGTTGGTGTTCCCAATCTCGCGAGCATGCGTGTCGGAGGACGTGTCGGCTCCCTGCTATGAGGAGAATGCCGCGCCGCCCGCCGAGCCCCCCAGCCTTGAGGAGATTTGGAAAGAAATGGATGTCGCCTTGTGGGAGGCTTTGCCTCTAGTAGGGCGCGCCAAAATAGAGGCAGAGAAGAAGGCTGAGGAAGAGAAGCGCACCGCAGAACAAGCTGCCTGGGAGGCCTATGTCGCGTCCGAGAGAGTCAAGCAATTGGCTCCTTGGCAGAAGGCTCGTGCGAGGGCCGTGAGGGTGATGGAGGACGCCCGTGCCGACGCCCTGAATGCAGTCGGGCCCAAGCGCCTCATCTACGCTTGGTGGTACGTGGACCGGGTGCATGCTTCCAGCGAGGAGGCGTACCTGTTGGCGCCAGATCACCACACCAGTGAGATCACGCTCGCCCGCCGGCAAGCCGCCAATCAGCACCTCGCGAGTTGCCAGGCTGAGGAAGAGGCGTTGTGTCGGCGCGGTGAGAAACGGCCGCGCACCAGGGCACTCATTGCGCGCCGCAAGCGCTCATGCGAGCGTCGTGGCTTTTAGGAGGAGTATAATTTTTGTTTCGTAAGGCGATCTCATTAGTTTTGGGACGCAAATGATAAATCCCCAACGTTCAGGAATTTTTAGCGCCCTTAATTAAGTATGTAAAAGGGAAAGTTTGGAAACCTTGTGTATTCATACACATTTTTCAAGTACATGCATATAGCACAAACTTTACTATATACTATCGCTCTACACGTCTCTGTCGATATATGCTTGTAGACTGTGCTACTCCCTCCGTCCAGGTCAATAAGTCATCTTTGGTTGTGCACCATGACCAAGAAGGAGGGAAGACTTATACACCTAGACGGAGGGAGTACTACTATTACTTATGTACGTGCAAATGCACGTTTTAACATTACGATTCGGTTTTTTTGTAAAAGTAGAAAAACAGCACTAGTCAAGCTTGTGAAACGATTCAATGCAAAACAAATGCAAAAATGCTCGTTTGATTGTTTACTTTTAGCTTCCTTCTCTGTGGTTATTTCTCTGTCGTACTTTGTACGGAGTATCTCACTGGTTGGAAAGGATGCAAATTCCCAAACCGCTTCCTACACCCTGTATCGATTTTTTTGCCTAACAAGTTGTGCCATGGAATTGGAATTCCAACTTGAGTACTACTACTAGTAGGAGTACCAGGGGCCAATTCTTTTAGGCTTCTAGATTAGTAATCCCATAACTACTACCTCCGTCCTAGTTTATTGGTCCCCATTGTAATCTGTGTCAAATTTTGATCATCAATTTAACTAATGAAATGTTAGTGCATGTCACATGCACTACTCCATCCATCTAGGTGAGTAAGTCATCTTAGGCTGTGCACCGTGACCAAGGAGGAGGAGAAAACAAGAAATGTTAATGTTTATTTGCTAATTAATAGTATTGCATGCAATGAACTAACCACTGCATGTCGTGTTTGATATCTCAAGTCATTAAAATCATGCACACTCTTTATCTCTTATTAGTTGATATGTCAAGAAATAAGAAACGAGGTAGAAGTTAATGCACTGCGCCTAAGTGTTTGGGGATTATTTGGTTTTCGTAAGATGACTTACACACCTAGACAGAGGGAGTAACATTTTGTCAGTTAAATCCTTGGTCAAAATTTAGCACAAATTACAATGGTGAGGAATAAACCAGGACAGAGTAGTAGTTTAGAAGCCTAAATAAATGAGCGAGGCGCCTTATTGTTACTCTCCACTGTGAGTAGTCTTATGGGAAAAGCTGGGGAAGCCGCTAAAAGAACTGGCCCTAGGAGTGGTAGCTAGGGATCATGTGTGCGAGATGAACTGGAGAAAGTAAATGCGGAGAGATGAAATGCAAAAAAGACGGAGGGATGTGATCGTTGCTTGTCCATTTATTTTACCAGGCCACTTATTACTGGAATTGGTCGGGTTTTGTGATATGACGGCTTTACTGCCGCGCCACGAGCGGGGTGAGAGGCGAGACTCCCGTGCAGCACCGCCCTCTACACTTGTACTGTCGTGGTTTATTAGTCCCCCATTGAATTTGACTGAAGATTTAACTAACAAAATGTTAGTGCGTGTCAACAAAAACTATATCGTTGGATTCGTATTTGAACATAGTTTTGAATGATATAATTTTAGGTGACATGCATCAGCATTTATCGTACTATATATAATGTTAGTTCAATTTTTGGTCGTACTAATCTATAGTAGTAAGGTGCCCGTGCGTTGCACCGAAGAGTGAAATGCATTGATCGGGGAGTTGTTTATTTTGACAAAGGATGTAGGGGTCATCTCATGTGTAACGGGTATCGATAGGTTTCTTCGGATAGTATTTCATCTCTAGAGCTCACAAACATCCGGGTGAAATAGATAAAAAGGTATCTTTTGCAAACAAAAGCGTTCAACTGTTCAACCTGCATCTAAAACTTGTGAAGAAATAACACTTATTGTGCTTTGCAAGAAATGATCTTTAATAATTAGTTTTTGAGTATCGATTGTTATACACGTTGGCTACAGATGGCATGGCACTTTCTTATAGTCAACAGTTGGCTATACTATTAAGTAATATTAACCATGCCCTTATACACCTAGACGGAGGGATTAAATCAGGATGACATGCAATGGGGCAGAGGAGATGTAAGAAATGGTTCATCGTAAGTATTTCACCAGTACTGTAGTAAAAGTTCATACATGGAAGATTCTAGACTAAACCATAAACGGATACACTTTTATTCATGCGCGATACTCCAATAGAGCAAGATCCTGCATGGAAGTCTCCACATGCTTAGACAGCAGATTACATTGAGCGAAGACTAATGATCAACATTTAACTTGATAATGCGTATGTCCAGGTGAACCTCCTTGGAGTCCCCGTGCACCGTGTCGGCGGGTAAAGGATGCCATGGGTTTTCCATGTCCACATCGGCGGGATAGTCCCAGCTCCCTAGAGTCCAAGTCCGTTCGATGAGGCCGGTGTCGCCGCCCACGTGACCCGGAGGGGTAGTAACACTGACCATGCACCCATACATCGGCCTCGTGTCAGTGTCAGCGTCAGCGGCATCGCCCCTGAAGCACACTACAAAGACGGGGCGGTGGCCTGCGCGGGCCTCGCCGGTACCCACGATCAAGAGGAAGACGCTGCCGTCCTCCTCCAAGACTAGCAGGCGGCGGTGATCCTCCATCGACTCCGGCATGGTGAACGGGTAGCACGTCTCGTACTTGATGTTCTCCGCCAAGGGCCAGCAGTGACCGCTGCACGCATACGTGAGGTGATGCACCATGTCCGCCGGCGAGCCCCAAAACGGCATTAGGTACTGATAGCAGTGGACGAAGGGCCCCTTGGAGGCATCGACCAGGCCGTCCATGAAATGGGAGTGGCTGTAGGGGACGTTGCGCCAGTTGAATATATGAGCAAGTTACTACGAGATTTAATCCTAATAAGCAAAAAATAAATCATGACGGCTATAACAGAGATTAAACTAACCATGTGGACTAGCATAGTAGTAGGAAACAGAGTAGAAACATGAATTCTACCATGATTTCAAACAGGAAGGACAGAAACACATACGGTGCAACAGGAGCAGCACCGTTGGCATTGAGGTTGTCGCCCATTGGTACGTCTCCAACGTATCTATAATTTTTGATTGCTCCATGTTACTTTATCTACTGTTTTGGACTATATTGGGCTTTATTTTCCACTTTTATATTATTTTTTGGGCCTAACCTATTAACCGGAGACCCAGCCCAGAATTGCTGTTTTTTGCCTATTTCACTATTTTGAAGAAATGGAATATCAAACGCAGTCCAAACGGAATGAAACCTTCGGGAACGTGATTTTCTCACCGAACATGATCCAGGAGACTTGGACCCTGCTCCAAGAAGTGCCAAAGGCAGTCACGAGGGTGGAGGGCGCGCCCCCCTACCTCGTGGGCCCCCTGCTCCTCCACCGACGTACTCCTTCCTCCTATATATGCCTACGTATCCCCGACAGGTCAGAAGAGGAGCCAAAAACCTAATTCCACCGTCGTAACTTTCTGTATCCACGAGATCCAATCTTGAGGCCTGTTCCGGAGCTCCGCCAGAGGGGGAATCTACCATGGAGGGCTTCTACATCAACACCATAGCCCCTCCGATGAAGTGTGAGTAGTTTACTTCAGACCTTCGGGTCCATAGCTAGTAGGTAGATGGCTTCTTCTCTCTTTTTGGATCTCAATACAATGTTCTCCCCCTCTCTTGTGGAGAACTATTCGATGTAATCTTCTTTTTGCGGTGTGTTTGTTGAGACCGATGAATTGTGGGTTTATGATCCAGATTATCTATGGAAAATATTTGAATCTTCTCTGAATTCTTTTATGTATGATTGAGTTATCTTTGCAAGTCTCTTTGAATTATCCGTTTGGTTTGGCCTACTAGATTGGTAGTTCTTGCAATGGGAGAAGTGTTTAGCTTTGGGTTCAATCTTGCGGTGTCCTTACCCAGTGACAGAAAGGGTTGCAAGGCACGTATTGTATTGTTGCCATCAAGGATAACAAGATGGTTTTTTTATCATATTGCATGAATTTATCCCTCTACATCATGTCGTCTTTCTTAAGGCGTTACTCTGTTTTTAACTTAATACTCTAGATGCATGCTGGATAGCGGTCGATGAGTGTAGTAATAGTAGTAGATGCAGAATCGTTTCGATCTACTTGTCTTGGATGTGATGCCTATATACATGATCATTGCCTAGATATGTTCATAACTATGCTCAATTCTGTCAATTGCTCAACAGTAATTTGTTCACCCACTGTAGAACACTTATGCTCTTGAGAAAAGCCACTAGTGAAACCTATGGCCCCCGGGCCTATTCTCATCATATCAATCTCTATCGCTTTATTACTTGCTTTGTTTTTACTTTGCCTTTTACTTTTCACTTTGCATCTATCTATCAAAAATACCAAAAATATTATTTATCATCTCTATCAGATCTCACCCTCGTAAGTGACCGTGAAGGGATTGACAACCCCTAATCGCGTTTGTTGCGAGTAGCTATCGTTTTGTGTAGGTACAAGGGACTTGTGCATGGTCTCCTACTAGATTGATACCTTGGTTCTCAAAAACTGAGGGAAATACTTACGCTACTTTACTGCATCATCCTCTCCTCTTCGGGGAAATCCAACGCAGTGCTCAAGAGGTAGCAAGAAGAATTTCTGGCGCCGTTGCGGGGGAGGCTCACGCAAGCAAGTCAACCATACCAAGTACCCATCACAATCCCTATATCTCGCATTACATTATTTGCCTCTCGTTTTCCTCTCCCCCACTTCACCCGTGCCGTTTTATTCGCCCTCTCTTTCCCAATCTCGTCCTCTCTTTCCCGTTATCCTTTTGCCCCTTGCCTTTTTGTTTGCTTGTGTGTTGGATTACTTGTTGCCATGGCACAAGATAATACCAAATTGTGTGACTTCTCGAATACCAATAATAATGATTTCCTTAGTACTCCAATTGCTCTTCTTAATAATGATGAGTCTTGTGAAATCAATACCGCTTTGTTGAATCTTGTTATGAAAGATCAATTCGCTGGCCTTCCTAGTGAAGATGCTGCTACTCATCTAAACAATTTTGTTGATTTGTGTGATATGCAAAAGAAGAAAGATACGGATAACAATATTGTCAAATTGAAGTTATTTCCGTTTTCACTTAGAGATCATGCTAAAGTTTGGTTTTCATCTTTGCCTAAAAATAGTATTGATTCTTGGAACAAGTGCAAAGATGCTTTTATCTCTAAGTATTTTCCTCCCGCTAAGATTATCACTCTTAGGAACGATATCATGAATTTTAAACAACTTGATCATGAGCATGTTGCCCAATCTTGGGAAAGAATGAAATTAATGCTTCGCAATTGCCCTACTCATGGTTTGAATTTATGGATGATCATACAAAAAATTTATGGCGGATTGAATTTTGCTTCTAGATATCTTTTAGATTCGGCCGCGGGAGGCACGTTTATGGAAATTACGTTAGGAGATGCTACAAAATTGCTTGATAATATTATGGCCAATTATTCTCAACGGCACACCGAAAGATCTTCTAGTAAAAAAGTGCATGCTATAGAAGAAATTAATGTTTTGAGGGAAAAGATGGATGAACTTATGAAGATGTTTGCTCCTAAAAATACTCCTCTTGATCTCAATGATATGCCTTTGTCTACCTTTCTTGAGAATAATAATGAATCTATGGATGTGAATTTTGTTGGTAGGAATAGTTTTGGAAACAACGCGTATAGAGGGAATTTTAATCCTAGGCCTTATCCTAGTAATCCTTCTAATAATTATGGAAATTCCTACAACAACTCTTATGGAAATTTTAATAAAATGCCCCCTGAATTTGAGAGTAGTGTTAAAGAGTTTATGAATTCACAAAAGAATTTTAATGCTTTGCTTGAAGAGAAATTGCTTAAAGTTGATGATTTGGCTAGGAATGTTGATAGAATTTCTCTCGAGATTGATTCTTTAAAGCTTAGATCTATTCCTCCTAAGCATGACATCAATGAGTCTCTCAAAGCCATGAGAATTTCCATTGATTAGTGCAAAGAAAGAACCGCTAGGATGCGTGCTTCCAAAGATGCCTTTATTAAAGCGTGTTCTTCCAATTCCCATGAAAATCAAGATGAAGATCTAAAAGTTATTGATGTGTCCCCCATTAAATCTTTGTTTTGCAATATGAATCTTGATTAAACTGAATATGATCTTCCTTTACCTAGAAGGCATTCTAAGAATTCAGAGTTTCTAGATCTTGATGATGAAATTTATGGAAGTGGGATTGAAAGAAATAAAAACCTAGATGTTGCTAAACCCACTATTTTGGATCTCAAGGAATTTAATTATGAAAATTGCTCTTTGATTGGTTGTATTTCCTTGTTTCAATCCGTGCTAGATTCTCCACATGCTTATAGTCAAAATAAAGCCTTTACCGAACACATTGTTGATGCCCTGGTGCAATCTTATGAAGAAAAACTTGAGTTGAAAGTTTATATCCCTAGAAAACTCTATGATGAGTGGGAACCTACTATTAAAATTAAAATCAAAGAATATGAGTTTCATGCTTTGTGTGATTTGGGTGCTAGTGTCTCTACTATTCCCAAAGCTTTGTGTGATTTGCTAGACTTCCGTCACTTTGATGATTGCTCTCTAAACTTGCACCTTGTGGATTCCACTATTAAAAAACCTATGGGAAGAATTATGATGTTATTATTGTTGCAAATAGGAATTATGTGCCCGTAGATTTTATTGTTCTTGATATAGATTTCAATCCTTCATGTCCTATTATTCTTGGTAGACCATTCCTTAGAACGATTGGTGCAATTATTGATATGAAGGAAGGGAATATTAGATTCCAATTTCCCTTGAAGAAGGGCATGGAACACTTCCCTAGAAAGAAAATAAAATTACCATATGAATCTATCATGAGAGCCACTTATGGATTTCGTACCAAAGATGGCAATACCTAGATCTATCCTTGCTTTTATGCCTAGCTAGGGGCGTTAAACGATAGCGCTAGTTGGGAGGCAATCCAATTTTATTTTGTGTTTTTTGTTTTAATTTATTTTTAGGAATAAATAATCCATCTAGCCTCTGTTTAGATGTGTTTTTGTCTTTTAATTAGTGTTTGTGCCAAGTAGAACCTATAGGATAACCTACGATGATAGTTGATTTGATTCTGCTGAAAAACAGAAACTTTGCGCGCACGAATATAATTTTGTTAAATCACAGGAACGTGCTTTTGCGTTGATTCTTTTTGCTTCTGTTCAATAAACAAATTTTTCAGGACTTCCTATTTTGGTAGAATTTTTAGAGTTCCAGAAGTTTGCGTTAGTTACAGATTGCTACAGACTGTTCTGTTTTTCACAGATTCTGTTTTACGTGTGTTGTTTGCTTATTTTGATGAATCTATGGCTAGTAAAATAGTTTATAATCCATAGAGAAGTTAGAATACAGTAGGTTTAACACCAATATAAATAAATAATGAGTTCATTACAGTATCTTGAAGTAGTCTTTTGTTTTCTTTCTCTAACGGAGCTCACGAGATTTCTGTTGAGTTTTGTGTTGTGAAGTTTTCAAGTTTTGGGTGAATTCTTTTGATGGATTATGGAACAAGGAGTGGCAAGAGCCTAAGATTGGGGATTCCCATGGCACCCCCAAGATAATCCAAGGACACCAAAAATTCAAAGCTTGGGGATGCCCCGGAAGGCATCCCCTCTTTCGTCCACTTCCATCGGTAATTTACTTGGAGCTATATTTTTATTCACCACATGTTATGTGTTTTGCTTGGAGCGTCTTGTATTATTTGTGTCTTTGCTTGTTAGTCTACCACAATCATACTTGCTGTACACACCTTTTGAGAGAGCCATACATGATTTGGAATTTGTTAGAATACTCTGTGTGCTTCACTTATATCTTTTGAGCTTGATAGTTTTCCTCATAGTGCTTCACTTATATCTTTTGAGCGTGATAATTTTTGCTCTAGTGCTTCACTTATATCTTTTAGATCACGGTGGTGGATTTGTTTTAGAGAAACTATTGATCTCTCATGCTTCACTTAGATTATTTTGAGAGTCGTTAATATCATGGTAATTTGCTTAATGTTAATATACTTGGTATTCAAGATATGTGAAACTTTCTTTTGAGTGAATTGAATACTAAGATAAGTTTGATGCTTGATAATTGTTTTGAGATATGGAGGTGATAATATCAAAGTCGTGCTAGTTGAGTAATTATGAATTTGAGAAATGCTTGTGTTGAAGTTTGCAAGTCCCATAGCATGCACGTATGGTTAAAGTTGTGTAACAAATTTGAAACATGAAGTGTACCTGGCTTGTGCATCCTTATGAGTGGCGGTCGGGGACGAGCGATGGTCTTTTCCTACCAATCTATCCCCCTAGGAGCATGCGCGTAGTACTTGATTTTTAATGACTTCTAAGTTTTTGCAATAAGTATATGAGTTATTTTGACTAATGTTGAGTCCATGGATTATACGCACTCTCACTTTTCCGCCTTTGCTAGCCTCTTCGGTACCGTGCATTGCCCTTTCTCACCTTGAGAGTTGGTGCAAACTTCGCCGGTGCATCCAAACCCCGTGATACGATACGCTCTATCACACATAAACCTCCTTATATCTTCCTCAAAACAGCCACCATACCTACCTATTATGGCATTTCCATAGCCATTCCGAGATATATTGCCATGCAACTTCCACCATCGTCATCGTGACATACATTACTTTTGTCATATTACCATTGCATGATCATGTAGTTGACATCGTATTTGTGGCAAAGCCACCTTGCATTATTTTTCATACATGTCACTCTTGATTCATTGCACCATCCCGGTACACCGCCGGAGGCATTCATATAGAGTCATATCTTGTTCTAAGTTTTGAGTTGTAATCTTTATGTTGTAATCAGTAGAAGTGTGATGATCATCATTATTAGAGCATTGCCCAAAGAAAAAAAAGAAAAAAAAGAAAGGCCAAAAGAAAAAAAGGCCCAAAAAAAGAAAAGGAAAAAAAAAGAACAGAAAGAAAAGAAAAAGGGCAATGCTACTATCTTTTTTCCACACTTGTGCTTCAAAGTAGCACCTTGTTCTTCATGTAGTGAGTCTCATATATTGTGCTTCAAAGTAGCACCTTGTTCTTCATGTAGTGAGTCTCATAAGTTGTCTTTTTATACTAGTGGGAATTTTTCATTATAGAACTTGGCTTGTATATTCCTACGATGGGCTTCCTCAAATGCCCTAGGTCTTCGTGAGCAAGCAAGTTGGATGCACACCCACTAGTTTCTTTTGTTGAGCATTCATAGCTCTAGTGCATCCGTTGCATGGCAAGCCCTACTCCTCATGTTGACATCAATTGATGGGCATCTCCATAGCCCGTTGATTATCCTCGTCAATGTGAGACTTTCTCCTTTTTTGTCTTCTCCACACAATCCCCATCATCATATTCTATTCCACCCATAGTGCTATATCCATGGCTCACGCTCATGTATTGCGTGAAGGTTGAAAGAGTTTGAGATTATTTGAGTATGAAACAATTGCTTGGCTTGTCATCGGGAGTATAGAAGTTGGGAACATCTTTGTGTGACGAAAATGAAGCATAGCCTAACTATATGATTTTGTAGGGATGAACGTTCTTTTGCCATGTTATTTTGAGAAGACATGATTGCTTTGATTAGTATGCTTGAAGTATTATTATTTTTGTGTCAATATGAACTTTTGTCTTGAATCTTTTGGATCTGAATATTCATATCACAATTAAGAAGATTAACATTGAAATTATGCCAAAGTATCACTCCGCATCAAAAATTCTTTTTTATCATTTACCTACTCAAGGACGAGAAGGAATTAAGCTTGGGGATGCCTGATACGTCTCCAACGTATCTATAATTTTTGATTGCTCCATGCTACTTTATCTACTGTTTTGGACTATATTGGGCTTTATTTTCCACTTTTATATTATTTTCTGGGAGTAACCTATTAACCGGAGGCCCAACCCAGAATTGTTGTTTTTTGCCTATTTCAGTATTTCAAAGAAACGGAATATCAAACGGAGTCCAAACGAAATGAAACCTTTGGGAACGTGATTTTCTCACCGAACATGATCCAGGAGAGTTGGACCCTGCTCCAAGAAGTGCCAGAGGCGGCCACGAGGGTGGAGGGCGCCCCCCCTGGGCGCGCCCCCCTACATCATGGGCCCCCTGCTACTCCACCGACGTACTCCTTCCTCCTATATATGCCTACGTATCCCCGACAGATCAGAAGAGGAGCCAAAAACCTAATTCCACTGCCGTAACTTTCTGTATCCACGAGATCCCATCTTGGGGCGTGTTCTAGAGCTCCGCCGGAGGGGGCATCTACCATGGAGGGCTTCTACATCAACACCATAGCCCCTCCGATGAAGTGTGAGTAGTTTACTTCAGACCTTCGGGTCCATAGCTAGTAGCTAGATGGCTTCTTCTCTCTTTTTGGATCTCAATACAATGTTCTCCCCCTCTCTTGTGGAGAACTATTCGATGTATTCTTCTTTTTGCGGTGTGTTTGTTGAGACCGATGAATTGTGGGTTTATGATCCAGATTATCTATGGAAAATATTTGAATCTTCTCTGAATTATTTTATGTATGATTGAGTTATCTTTACAAGTCTCTTCCAATTATCTGTTTGGTTTGGCCAACTAGATTGGTAGTTCTTGCAATGGGAGAAGTGTTTAGCTTTGGGTTCGATCTTGCGGTGTCCTTACCCAGTGACAGAAAGGGTTGCAAGGCACGTATTGTATTGTTGCCATCAAGGATAACAAGATGGTTTTTTTATCATATTGCATGAATTTATCCCTCTACATCATATCATCTTGCTTAAGGCATTACTCTGTTTTTAACTTAATACTCTAGATGCATGCTGGATAGCGGTCAATGAGTGTAGTAATAGTAGTAGATGCAGAATCGTTTCGATCTACTTGTCTTGGATGTGATGCCTATATACATGCTCATTGCCTAGATATGTTCATAACTATGCTTAATTCTGTCAATTGCTCAAAAGTAATTTGTTCACCCACCGTAGAATACTTATGCTCTTGAAAGAAGCCACTAGTGAAACCTATGGCCCCCGGGTCTATTCTCATCGTATCAATCTCTATCACTTTATTACTTGCTTTGTTTTTACTTTGCCTTTTACTTTTCACTTTGCATCTATCTATCAAAAATACCAAAAATATTATTTATCATCTCTATCAGATCTCACCCTCGTAAGTGACCGTGAAGGGATTGACAACCCCTAATCGCGTTGGTTGCGAGTAGCTATCATTTTGTGTAGGTACGAGGGACTTGTGCGTGGTCTCCTACTGGATTGATACCTTGGTTCTCAAAAACTGAGGGAAATACTTACGCTACTTTACTGCATCATCCGCTCCTCTTCGAGGAATCCAACACAGTGCTCAAGAGGTAGCACCCATGTCGTTGAGGAAGAGGTTGCCGAGGTTGGGGAAGAAGTCGTCGTCGGTGAAGTTGTGGCTGCCAGCAGTCGCAAGAGTGCGCTCCCCAAATGCCAACAGCGCCCGCGAATGGAGCGCAGGAGGGAGTGGCTGTAAGGGACGTTGCGGCCGCCGAATGGAGTGCAGGAGTAGCACATGAAGCAGTAGATGGTGTCCTTACTAGTACTCCCTAGTCTCTATCTATCTATATCTCTCTACTCTTATAAAAAGCAGAGTTGGTGATGATGGTATGCCTGCCATCTTGTAATATAGACCGTCCGATCTATATCTGACGGATAGAAAGCCAACTATGACAATTTTACAAAAGATACCCGCACCTCTCTCCACATTTACAGATAAGGCCTTGCCTCGTTCATCCTTATCTCCCACAACCTCGTGCTCCTCCCTTAAGTCTCTATCTCTACTACTCTTCTTTGTTTTTTATAACAAATCGAATAGTGTTGCGCCGTTCGCTGCACGCCCGGCTGAACACGCCTCCTCGCCTCCATCATCACCAACTGAGTCTTTTATAGGAGTAGGATTAGAGAAAAAACCGAGTTGGTGATGATGGTGTGTCGTGCAATGCACGGGCATCTTGCTATTTTTTTGCATATAAGTCCAAACACCACGTAGACACAGTCTTTGAGCATGGTTCGTAATCGTTCCATGCTCGGGCATTGAAGTTTGTAACTATTTTAGATTAGAATATACTACTCCTCCGGTGCTAGTAGTACAGCAGAGTCCTACTCTACTTCTCTACTCAAGAAAGTTAGGGCATAGTACTGTAGGGAGTACCGGTACTGTGATCACTCAAGCAAGTTGTCTGGACCCTACGCTGCTGGTATGTGTCTCGTAAGTCAAGCGGCATGCTGTAGTCATCATCCCCTGTCCACTTCCCGCAGCACATATTCGCTTATCCATCTTTGTCCGCACATAATATCGTCCAATCTTCCATCCCCGCTAAGGCGCCTCCCCGCTCGTCTGAAACCCAAGCACTAACAATGGTAGAACTGAGCAGCGTCCGCCGAAAGAGTGGCTGGAATTCACTCCCCACAGAGGTAATCAAGCTCATTGTTTCGCGTGTGGACAATCTCAGTACCATGCCGCTCGCCACGTGCTCGTCAGGGCTGTACCGTTTACTCAAAGCCCTCAGGCCGAAGCTTTTTAAGCCAGCTCCTTGCTTGCTGATGCCACCTGATCTTCAAACACGACGTGTCACGCAGCACAACGATCGTAGGGTGGTGAGCATCAACCCCCTTGACTGCGATTCGATCCCCGTCAGCCTCAGCTACATTAACGGTATGTATTAGGTCGGCATGAACATGTCTTGGATGGTGCTCGTCGATGATCGCGGCAGCTGGATGGTCGTGGAGGTCTACACCCGGCGATTGATCCCCCTTCCTTCGATTAACACTGCATTGCTTTGGCACCGCAGCCCAGAATACTCGGAATATTACAGTAGCCAACATGATACCAAGTTTGATTTGCTCAAGGTTGCAATCTGCCAAGTGCCCACAAGATCTGCGAATTATAAAGACTTCAGGCTAATTGTGTTCTTCAACCGCGGTGTCGCCTATCTGACAGGTCACTGCGGTAAGTGGATAAATCTGCACGTCCATCGTAGGATCATACATCCTCCATGGTTCTCTGATGCCATTGAACACAAGGGCTTCATTTACGCTGTCGACTCCTTCTATGGCTGGACGTATTGCTAGCCTACTGCAGTCATCGCTACAAACGGCTCTTACAGCAGTAAGTTACTTTCCTATGATATCATGATGGCTTGCTTATATTACTGTCAACATTCACTGAAAAATATTCATGCTCATAACATGATGTTCTTAAGATTGACTAAATCAAGAGCCCTTTTTTATTTGACTCCAACTTGATATGATGTTGTAGGCCGCCTGGTGTCCCTACCCTTCCTAATCCCAGAACCTTTCAAAGAAAAGCGGCATGACAGTTGCAGGTGGTTCCTGGCTTGATCAGACGACGGCAAAAGATTGATGATCATTGCACGTACCGGACATGTTGTTTCGCGGAATACAATCATAGTCACTACAGGGTCTTTAAGCAGGATCCCTGCTTCTCTAGGCCTTCAGGAATTTTTGACTGGAGGCTAGTAAGTAGCCTTGGTACACGCTCTCTGTTTGTCAGACTGAATTATCTAATTAACCAGGAGATAACCAACGGCAAGGATCATGATGGCAGCATGGTTTCATTCATCAGGAAAAATTGTGTGTACACAGCATACCATGCGTCTCTACATGGACCATACCTTGCTACGTGCCGCCACGCTCTGCAGCCCAAATTAGGAGAGAGGGTCACAAGTATCAGACTTCGACCTGCTGGCTGGAGTTTCCCCCATCAGCCACCCATCTAGTTCAAGCCGTCAGCCAATCTCCACAGCTTAATAAATAGTAACTTCTAACTAAGCCAGTTAGTTAGATGCGTACACTTGGTGTAGTAGGATCTTTATTTAGTTTGATGCATACACTTGTTCTTTTTTGGTAGCCCTTTTGTAATGATGGCTGATGTTTGGTTTGGAAGAGAGAGTTGCGTCTTCAGTCTTCTGGCCTGCTTACTGCTTCTGTTGCACCCCCAGCCCTGGTTGCTACTGCTGCTATTTTCAATGTACAATCAGTAGTATATTTCGTCTGTTGGTTGAATAAATGTGTTGTTAGAACGACAAACACAATGCTTTCGAAGTCGTTGCACGGTTTGATCCTTTAGTGCCCCGTACCGTATGTAGCTCATACTATTTTTTGTACAGAACACATTTTCCACTTGTTGATAACATGCAGCCCACTGATGAAGGCCCAATAGAGAAGCCCATAATTAACTGGAAGGGAGGCTCTCACATGAATCTGGCCCAGGTACATGCTCATGGTCCCCTAAACATAAATAAATAAATAAATAAAGCTAAATGCTCATGCACTAGTTCTTTGGGAAAATAGGTAGCCCAGTATTTCTTTTTGAAGAATACCCAAGCTAGGCCTATTTGTTTTCTCTGAATTACTGGGCTGCAAATCTTTCAAGACGAGGAGGGATGCATTCCGGCCTGGCCGAAGAGTATGGTCAATGTCTGTTAAAAGTAATATCAAATGGGGTTGAAAATTCCAAAAAAATTATAGCAAATGGGATATTAGTTTCTTTTTTTGTTTTTGTTCTTCACTGATATCTTATACGTTTTTCATTGGATTTAAGATGACATAGTACTAATTTATTTTTAAATTTGTTTTAGTATGGCTATTAATTATTGGATTACGAATATTTTGTTCCCCTGCAAAAATTTGCGAATTTTCAAAATTTCCCACATATTTAGTTAATTTTTTGACCCTGGTACTGACCAGAAAATGGCCAGCAATTCTAAAAATGGAAAACGGGCTGCAATAAATTCCATATGAATTAGAAAATGAGTAAAAATTATAAAAAATAATAGCAAATGGGTTGTACACGCCACAGATTTCGAGGCTGACTTGTTTACGCAAGGCTTTGTCAGTGAACACACGATTCTAGCAGCAGTGACTGTTGGATGTCCATCCAACGGCCGACGTGCTTCTTCAATCTCTGATCTTCCTGCTCCAGCCGCCAAAACTAGCGCCGACGGGACTGCCTGCTCCCTCCTCTTGTGGCCCGCTGTGATGCCATGCAGGCTTCCCCGGCCCACCCTACTCCCTCCGCTGGCCTGGCCGCACGCAATCAACTGCCTCCTTATTACGTGAAAAAAATGATTCCTCCCACTGACATCTAGGGCGCACCGGTTGGGAGGCTGACCTATGGGCCTACTAAGTTGACGCGTACGCAGGGCTTTTCAACTTAGTCAACAAACGATTCTAGCAGCAGTAACCGTTGGATTTGAATCGAACGGTCCTGCTGCTTCTTCAATCGCTACTCTTCTTGCACCAGCCGCCCAAACCAGCGCTGGGGAGACCGCCTGCTCCTGCCTCCATTGGCCGGTTGTGCTGCCGTTGAGGCCTCATCGCCCCCTACTACTCCCACCCGCTAGCCAGGCTCTACGGCGACGGCAGCCTCACACCGCAGCCGAACCAGTGAACCCTCGTACTCCTCTCCGTGTGGGAATCCACTGCCGCGTCTTCCCAGGCTCCGCGTCGTCCCCTTCCTAGGCCTCGCCGTCGTCCACCACCTTGGTGCTCTCGGCGCGACGTGGTCAATGTGGTCAACGACATTCCATCGGAAGAGTACTATACGTGGAGAGGCTGACAGCTGGGTCCATGGCCACAACCCAGTTTTTTTGTGATTTGCCAAGTAAGTCACTTTGTTAGGCCTTTTGGGCTGCAAATCTTTCAAGACGAGGAGAGCTTTTATTCGGCTGGCCGAGAAAATGGCCCACCAATAATGAGAAATGGGCGGTACATTTTTAAAACACATCAAACTAGCAATTAGTTTCAAATATCTTTTTTTCATTTTGAGATTTTAAATTACATTAATTTTTATGCATGGAGAATTTATTGGATTTTATATTGATATACATTTATTTTTAAAATCAGTTTGAATGTGAGTCAAAATTTTGGGATTAAGAACAGTTCGGACTGCACCAAAATATGCAAAATTTCATATAAATTTTTAACCATGGCCACAATATGGGCTGTAATGCTAACAAAAAGAATATGGGCTCCAAAAAAACCTTAAGAATTAGCAAATGTGTTATAAATTATTAGAAATAATGGCAGATGGGTTGTATGCTGTTTTCCACAGATTTGAGGCTTTCCTAAAAAAAAGGTTGACGCACAAGCAGTGACTGTTGGATGTTCATCCAACGGCCGTCGTGCTTCTTCAATCTCTGCTCTTCCTGCTCCAGCCGCTCAAACAAGCGCCGGCGGGACTGCCTGCTCCCTCCTCCCCGCGGCCGGCTGTGCTGCCGCGCAGGCCTCACCGCCCCATCGTATTCCCATTGCTGGCCTAGCCATCCCTCTACTCACCCACACCTGTTGTTATTCTCCGGCAACGGCAGACGAACGAGTAAACCCTCGTACAGTCGTACTCCCCTCCGCGTGGGAAACAACTGCCAATTCTTCCCTGCCTCCATGTCGTTCCCTTCCTAGGCCTCGCCGTCGTCCACCGCCCTGTTGCTCTTGGCGCGGCCTGGTCAATGTGGTCAACGACCGACATGCATCTGAAGTGGACTGTACGTGGAGAGGCCGACAGCTGGGTCCACGGCCGCACGCAAGGAAATGCCTCCTTATTACGTGCAAAATAATGATTCCTCCACCTGACATCAGGGACCCACCGAAAGGGCCTCTGTATTTCACGAAAAAAAACGTTACCACCACTGACAACTCAGACCCACCAGCTATATCTTCGCACGCAAGGAAGTGCCTCCTTATTACGCACAAAAAAATGAATACTCCCCCTGTTAGCTGGGACCCAGTATAGTGGCAGGCTGACTTGTGGGCCTACTAAGTTGACGGGGACGGAGGGCTTTGTCAACTTAGTCAATATAAACGATTCTAGCTACAGTGACCGTACGATGTCCATCCAACGGCCTTAGTGCTTCTTCAACCTCTGGTCTTCTTGCTCCAGCCGCCCAAACCATCACCGGTCGTGCCTCGTGCTCCTGCCTCCTGTGGCCGGCTGTGATGCGGCGGAGGCCTCACCGCCCCTACTACTCCCAACGCTGGCCAGGCTAGCCCTCTACTCACCCACACCCCCTGTTATTCTGCAGCGACGGCAGCGTCACACCGTAGCGAACCAATGAACCCTCGTACTCCTCTACGCGTGGGCATCCACTGTTGCGTCTTCCCCGGCTCCGCGTTATCCCCTTCCTCGGCCTCGCCGTCGTCCACCGCCCTGGTGCTCTCGGCGCGGCGTAGTCAATGTGGTCAAGGAACACTTCCATCGAAAGTGGACTGTACGTGGAGAGGCTGACAGCTGGGTCCACGGCGGCCGCAAGGAAGTGCCTCCTTATTACGCGCAAAATAATTTTCCTCCACCTGACAGCGGGGACCCACCGGACGGGCCACCGTATTTCATGAAAAAAACGTTTTCCCCCTGACTGTCGGGACCCACTAGCTACACCTTCGCACGCAAGGAAGTGCGTTCAGGAAAAAATAACGATTCGCCCCCTGATTGCTGGGACCCACCAGCTACATCTTCGCACACAAGGAAGTGCCTGACAGTCAGGACCCACCTGGTCGAAGCGTACGTAGCGTTGTCATTCTGGTCGCAAACATGTACGTACATACTGGTCGTTGTAGAGGCACGTACGTGTCGTAGTAGAGGCACGCATGTGTCGTAGTAGAGGCGCGCACGTAGCATGTACATGTACGTACCACGGCCAGGGTGCAAGAAAGAAAATACGGCCACATACATACATACGGGCGGGTCTCGAACGCCTACTCGCGCATATATACGTACGGACAGGGCTCGTGTACATGGCTGGGTTGGAACATAGAAACAACGTCGTCGTCGTGTTCATCGGAGCCAACCGGCTGGGTCAGAATGGAATGCGTTGTCGTGTTCATCGGGAGGGCTTGGATGGAACAGGCGATGGAAACGAGGCCTGGCGTACCGCAGAACGGAGGAAATGGCCTTGTGTTCGATCGGCCACGTTCAAAACAGGATCCTGTTCATCGGGAGGGGTCTGGCGTACCGCAAAACGGAGGAAACAGACCTCCTACGGTCAAAACGGGGGTCCTGTTGATCGGGAGGGGTGTGGCGTACCGCAAAACAGACGAAATGGACTTGTGTTGGAGCACTACGGTCGAAAACGGGGTCCTGTTCATCGGGAGGGGTGTGGCGTACCGCAAAATGAATGAAACGGACTTGTGTTGGAGCGCTACGGTCGAAACGGGAGTCCTGTTCATCGGGGGGGTGTGGCGTACCACAAAACGGGACTCCACGGGATACTGTTCATCTCCACCGTCAACCTCCACCAGCCTCCATGGGCTACCGTCGACCTCCTCCAGCCTCCACAGGCTCCTGTTCATCCAGCCTCCACCACGCGCTACTCCATCGACTACTGTTCAACCACCCCTCCACGGGCACCCCTCCACCGTATACTGTTCATACAGCCCTCCACACCACGGGGTCATGTTCATCCAGAGGCAATGCCACCGCTCACTGTTCATCAACCCCCCCCCCCCCGCAACGCTTACTGTTCATCCCAGAGGCAGCATCGATCGGCTTTAGTTAGCAGAAGTAGCAAAGTAATCGCTCGATCGGGTTCAGTTAACAGCCATTGATCGATCGCTCAGGTTCAGTAACGCGTAGCCTGCAGTGCAATCGCTCGGGTTCAGTTAGAGCCCAATGCCCTCGCTCGGGTTCAGTTAGAGCCAACGCCTCGCACACACGCGCGTATGTGTATGAGATAAACGCGCATCGCTCGGCCCCCGACCTCCCACCGTAACCGGGAACTCCCCAAAATTTTCCTCGCCCTCGCTTCTACCACGGTTTTTTCCTTCATGGACGGCCCAAAGAATGTCATGCAGCTGCATCTCCGGCCCGCCCAGGACGAAAAACCCATTTTCTGTCATGATTTTTTGTCATAGAAGTAGGATCCCACCACATCTATGATGATACCAGGTTTTGTCACAATTATCGTCATAGAAGTGTCATATGTATGACAGGAAAAAAAATTGTTCGGCCCAAAATGTCACGGATGTATCTTTTTTTTGTAGTGAATGCTACGACGCGATGATGACAGTATTTGGAAGTTTTCTAACCAAAGGCCATGTACTACCTACAAACCTGTACCAATTAGAAAAAATCCTTCGTGCTCTTAAGATGCCCTATGAGAAGATACATGCCTGTGAGAATGGATGTGCCTTATTTAGGCTTCAGTATGCGGACTTCAACTATTGTCTCATTTGCAAGTCATCCAGGTATGTTGTGGTAGACAATGGTATGGGTGAGAAGACGTAGACCAAAATCCCCGTTAATGTTCTTCGGTATATGCCAATCATACCAAGACTTCAACATTTTTCATGGTCAAAGAGATGGCAAGACAGATGACATGGCACAAAACAGGCAAAAGAACCCAACTAGATGCAGATGGGAAGCTGATGATGGTGCACACATCATACGGTGAAGCGTGGAAGTGCTTCGATGCATTACATGACGAGAAAGTGACAGATCTGAGGCATCCTCGAGACACCATCAGCACGGATGGGTTCAGTGTGTTTGTCTAACGTCAACCCAATACAGTTGTTGGCCCGTATTTTTCATTCCACTCAATCCCCCCTGGACAGATTATGCAAAGAAAGAACATTTTCCTGACGTTGATAATTCCAGGGCCGAACTATCTGGGGAAGAATATGATTGTGTACATGTAGCCGCTAAAGGATGAATTGCAAGAAGCTTGGGATAATGGGTTCAAGACATACGACACCTTTAGCAAAAAGAACTTCATAATGCGTGTGTGGTACATGTACTCGACGCATGACTTGCTGGCGTATGCGCTATTCGTTGGCCAGTTTGTGCATGGAAGGTTCCCATGCCCCACATGCAAGGGAGCTCTTCAATTTCGTTGGCTTGAGGCCGGTCACAAGTTTCCTTGCTTCGACATGCATAGACTATTCCTCCATCCTCGCCATAAGTTCAGGAAAGACAAGCAGAACTTTATCAAAGGTAGAGTTGTGAAAGACTCTGCACCACCTCCGTTGACAGACCAAGAGATCCTAGATTAGTTAAATCCTCTCGAGCTAGATCCAGAGCGTCCAGGGTATTTCAAGGGGTATAATTCGCAACACGCCTGGACTCACAAGACATGATTGTGGGATCTGCCTTACTTCAAAGACCTTCTTTGCCTACACAACATTGACGTGATGCACACTGATAAGAATATCGCCGAGGCACTTTTCGGTACATTGTTTGGCATAGATGGGAAGTCAAAGGATAATCCTAAGGCAAGAGTCGATCAGGAGGCACTACGTCATAGACCGTTACAAAACATGCAACCAGCAAAGGAAATAAGAACTGGACAAAGCCAAATGCATGGTTCAATCTTGGAAGGCCAGCTATAAGGTAAATTATCTTGTGGGTGAAAATGCAGTTGATGTTCCCCGATGGGTATGCAGCGAATCTAAAGAGGGGAGCGAGTCTTGAAAAATTGAAGATATTTGGTCTCAAGAGTCATGATTGGCACATATGGATTGAGCGGGTAATGCCGGTGATATTGCATGGATTCATCCCTGAGGATGAATGGCTAGTACTGGCACAGTTGAGCTATTTCTTCCGTGTTCTTTGTGCTAAAGAACTATCGCCTGACCTGGTACAAGAAATGGAACAGTTGGCGCCGGAGTTGATCTGCAAGTTAGAGAAGATATTTCCGCTGGGCTTCTTTAATCCAATGCAGCACTTGATTTTGCATCTCCCAACTGAGGCAAGATTGGGGGGGGGGGCTATGCAGAATCGTTGGTGCTACGCAACTGAGAGGATGCAGAAGATGCTTCGAGCAAAATGTAAAAATAAACATAGAATTGAAGCATCAATGGCCGAGGCATTCATTACTAAGGAGGCGGCAAACTTCGTGAAAGCACACTACAAAGCCAAAAATCATCATTTGCATAATCTGAAGCCTCGGTACAATGTCGGCGACCCTAAAAAGGGTCGATCCAACCTCAGCCTATTCAATGGGGATATGGCACCAGCTGGTGCTTCTAATTCCTTAACGTTGGGTTTTGAAGAATGTCAGACCATTTCGTTGTATATCTTCAACAACCTAACAGAAGTGCGGCCGTACATCGAGTAAGTTCTCGGTACATTGCTTCACAACTTCTAATTCCTTTGAACTGCTCTTATTCCCGGATAAATTTGATACAGTTGATACATCGCCAAATTCTCATATGGAGCAGTGATCCAAAAGTATTTTGTTGATGAGTATGAGCTTCTGGCAAAGCATGGAGGCGGTTATCCCGGTTTCATATCTTGGTTCAAACAAACGGTAATTTCCATTAGACCATTTCATTTCTTCGTCTAATTTGTGGCTAATGCAACAATCCCTTTCATATTAAACTTGTAGGATAATTCAGAGCTTATGGACGCTGAATTGAGACAAGTCACTAATGGTTTTGACTATAAGGTCCGTTCATTTGACAAATAGGACATCAACGGGTATCGCTTTCGTACCTATGGCAAAGAGCTATCTATGGTCGACCGAAAATCTACAAATTATTGTGTCTCTGCTATCGGCGAAGGAGATACCGAGTATTACGGAAGAGTTGAAGCAATTTATAAACTTCACTTCTATGGTGCAAACCCACCAAACATCGTGGTCTTCAAATGTTATTGGTTCCAGCCGAAGGAGACTAGAAGGACTCATGAACATATAGGGCTAGTGGAAATCAATCAAAGCACCCATTTGGATGTTCCCGATGTCTATATTATGGCTCAATAGGCAACGCAAGTTTTCTATCTACCATGGGCCTATCAAAGTGATCCTAATCTCAAAGGTTGGGATGTCGTTAATGAAGTGCCGCCATGTGTTAGACCACCTCCCCCCAATGAAGATGATTATGAACCTCACATTAACCTAGACACATATGAAGGAGAATTCTTCCAAGAAACACGTCTTTCCAAAAAAATGTTTCAAGAACCGCTCTACTTCACCTCGGAACATTGAAGTAGACAGCGACAGTGAACCCGACTTCACCCCTCAGCCGAAACAAGAAGAGCCTGAACTAGAAGAGGTTACTGTTGTGGATGACCTGTCAATGCTTGACAGATTATGTAGAGGTGGCCTTCCACGTGATGATGCATTTATTAATGATGATGATGAGCATGTCATTACTGATAGTGATGATGATGATGCATTTATTGATCCTGAAGCATTTATTGAACCAGATTATTACTAGGTATTAGTTTTGTATGTTGTACTTGATTTATATAGTTACTTGTATGATTGTATGATTTATATAGTTACTTGTATAATTTTCTTACTTTGTATGATTGTTTGTTATACATAGTGCCATGGTCTTGATATCTGTCCCCGTCAGTCCTCGCCCACTTTATGATTCATATGTGGTAAATCCTCTTTTATAACTATTTGTTGCATTTCGCATTTATGACAATCATGGCCATCAAGTTGACATAGAGATATTTTAATCTAGGAGGTATGTGAACCAGAATTTGCAACTGACCCTCTTGTCGAGAAGTTAAATTTAGTTGAAAAAGAAAATAATTATTTGAAAGAAAAATTAAAAGAATTGAAGAAGAGAAGATGACATTGGAGTTGTATGTTGCTAATGTGGTCGATGATCACAAGATGAAGATGAATGCAATGTGCTTGAAGATTAAGAAGATTAGAAAATATGCCATTGATAATGAGGCTTGGTATCATTATGTCGTTGGATCAATTGTTACCTTACTTGCGATCTTCATCGCATTTGTAGTGATGAGGGTAAGTTTTCTCTAGTGTTCTTAACAAATGCATACTTAGCTTACTTTCCTCCTAAATGGCATAACTACCTAAGTTAGACAAAAATTGAGCTATACTTAGCTTTCTTTCCTCAAAAATGTCATGATAATCTTTGTTACCTCCAAAATGATATAGACTTACCTTACTTTCCTCGAAAATGACATAATAACCTTAGTAAGCTCCAAAATGACCTATTTACCTAGCTTAGCTCTAAAATGACCTACACTTAGCATTTTTATCTAGCTTAGCAATAAAATGGCATTTTTACCTACCTTAGTTAGAAGAAGAAGAAGAAGATAAAAGTGGAGAGGATAAAAATAAAGAGAAGAAAAATCTTCTTGTTCCTTTTCTTCCTTTTCTTCCTTTTCTTCCTCTTCTTCTTCTTCTTCTTTTTCTAGCTAATCTTCTTCTTCTTCTTCTAACTTGCTTCTTTCCCAATTTGCACATTTGCTTTAGATGAGGAAGCTTGCGTTGATGGAATCTACTCTTCTCTTTATGCTTCCTCCTTGTTTTGATTTTGTAGGATGAACAATGTCAAACTTGCTACCTATATATGTATGTATGGATGAAACCATTGTATGCTTGTTGTTGGATATGTTGGCTATGTATATGTGTTGGATGAAACCATTTGCTATGTACATGTGTTTGATGATCATATCCATATGGCAGGGATATGATTTGGTATGTATATGTGTTGGTATGTTTGTCGAAAGTATTTTCATGTGTGTGTGTGTGTGTGTGTGTGTGTGTGTGAAATTCTATCAAATTGAATGAATTCAAGAAAAAACAGAAAAAATAGGGACTATATAGACTCTTTGTCGTCCGAGCTTTGCCATCAGCCAATAGACGGCAAACATGCCACGTGTCAGCTACCTGTGCAACCTGGGGCAGTAGGCTGGCTATTTGGATGCTTTGTCGTCAGCCAGCTGACGGCAAAGCTACCAAATAGGCCAGCCCCCCAGGTGCTGCCACATGGCATGCTATGTCGTCCGCTAGCAGACGGCAAATAATCGATGTACTTTGCCGTCCGCTGGCAGACGACAAACATGCAAAGGTCTTTGCCGTCTGCCAGCAGACAGCAAAGCACGCCGTTAACCCCTTAACGGACCTAAGCTGATACGTGTGTTGTTAGCTCACGGGCGGCAAATACCTTTGCATCTTTGCCGTCAACCAGCAGACGGCAAAGAAGCCTTTGTCATAGACTACTCAGCCGGACATGTTGCTTTGCCATCTGCTGGCTGACGGCAAAGGTCTTTCCCGCATGCCATGCGTGCCTTTGCCGTCAGCCATGACATTGGTGGTAAGCAGTATGACGATCACCGCCCACAACTCTTTGTGTTCTACTCGTGCATATCATCTACGCATAGCCTGGCTCTGATGCCACTGTAGGGAAACGTAGCATGCAATTTCAAAAATATTCTTATGCTCACGCAAGATCTATCTAGGAGATGCATAGCAACGAGAGGGGGAAAGTGTGTCCACGTACCCTCGTAGAACGAAAGCAGAAGCGTTTGTTAACACAGTTGATGTAGTCAAACTTTGATACGTCTCCAACGTATCTATAATTTTTGACTCTTCCATGCTATTATATTATCCATCTTGGATGTCTTATGTGCATTTATATGTTATTTTATATGATTTTTGGGACTAACCTATTAACCTAGAGCCCAGTGCCAGTTTCTGTTTTTTCCTTCTTTTTGAGTTTTACAGAAAAGGGATACCAAACGGAGTCCAATTGACCTGCCAATTTACGGAGATTTTTTAAGGACGAGAAGAAGCCCCTGAAGCAAAAGAGTTGGGCCAGAAGAGTCCCGAGTCATCCACGAGGGCGGAGGGCGTGCCCTACCCCCCTGGGTGCACCCCCTGCCTCATGGCTGACTCGGAGACCCCCCCTGACGTGAAACCGATGCCAAAAATTCCTATAAATACAGAAACCCCTGAAAAGAAACCTAGATCGGGAGTTCTACCGCCGCAAGCCTCTGTAGGCACCAAAAACCGATCGGGACCCTGTTCCGGCACCCTGCAGGAGGGGGGAATCATCACCGGTGGCCATGTTCATCATCCTGGCACTCTCCATGACGAGGAGGGATAGTTCACCTTCGGGGCTGAGGGTGTGTACCAGTAGCTATGTGTTTGGCACGATCTTGATGTACCGCGAGCTTTGCTATTATAGTTGGATCATATGATGTTTCTCCCCCTCTACCTTCTTGTAATGGATTGAGTTTTCCCTTTGAAGTTATCTTATTGGATTGAGTCTTTAAGGATTTGAGAACACTTGATGTATGTCTTGCACGTGTTTATCTGTGGTGACAATGGGATATTCACATGATCCACTTGATGTATGTTTTGGTGATGAACTTGCGGGTTCAGTGACCTTGTGAACTTATGCATAGGGGTTGGCACACGTTTTCGTCTTGACTCTCTGGTAGAGTCTTTGGGGCACTCTATGAAGTTCTTTGTGTTGGTTTTAATAGATGAATCTGAGATTGTGTGATGCATATCGTATAATCATACCCGTGGATACTTGTGGTGACATTGGAGTATCTAGGTGACATTAGGGTTTTGGTAGATATGTGTCTTAAGGTGTTATTTTACTATGAACTCTAGGGTTGTTTGTGACACTTATACGAATAGCCCAACGGATTGATCAGAAAGAATAACTTTGAGGTGGTTTCGGACCCTAAAATAATCTATTCGTTTGTTTTCCGCTATTGGTGACTTTGGAGTGACTCTTTGTTGCATGTTGAGGGATTTTTATATGATCTAATTATGTTATCATTGTTGAGAGAACTTGCACTAGTGAAAGTATGAACCCTAGGCCTTGTTTCGAAGCATTACAATACCGTTTTCGCTCACGTTTATTACTTGTTACCTTGCTGTTTTTATATTTTCAGATTACAAAAACCTATATCTACCATCCATATTGCACTTGTATCACCATCTCTTCGCTGAACTAGTGCACCTATACAATTTACCATTGTATTGGGTGTGTTGGGGACACAAGAGACTCTTTGTTATTTGGTTGCAGTGTTGTTTGAGAGAGAACATCTTCATCCTACGCCTCCCATGGATTCATCAACCTTAGGTCATCCACTTGAGGGAAATTTGCTACTGTCCTACAAACCGCTGCACTTGGAGGCCCAACAATGTCTACAAGAAGAAGGTTGCGTAGTAGACATAAAGCTCTTTTCTGGCACAGTTGCCAGGGAGGTTAGTGCTTGAAGGTATATCTTTAGATCTTGCGATCAAATCTTTTAGTTTCTTGTTTTATCACTAGTTTAGTATATAAAATAAAACTACAAAAAATAGAACTGAGGGTGCCTCATATGCTTCATATTTTTAATGTATTTCATGAAAATAAGGATTCCAATAATTGTGCCAAAGTGTTAGAAGAAGAATGCATTAAAAAATTTGGCATAAAATATTTGAATGATGAGCATGATTGCAATATTGTTAGTATGAATTCCTTGAATATCCATGATGCTAATGATATGCAAAGCCACAAACTTGGGGATGCTATGTTTGATGAATATGATTTTTTTAGTCCCCCAAGTTTTGGTGAGAATATTTATTATGATGAAAGCATGCCTCCTATGTATGATGATTACATTGATAAAAGTGGATTTGGAGAGGTCATGACTTTATTTAGTGATGAATCCACTATTTTGGAAGAGATTCCAATTGATTATGAGAACAAAGTTCCTATCTATGATGATTATCGTGATGACATGCATGCTATAAAGAATAATGATAACCATGAAACTTGTCATCGTGATTTTAATTTTCAATTGGATTATGCCTCACATAATAGTTATTTTGTTGAGTTTGCTCCCACTACTATGAATGAGAAGAATTTTGCTTATGTGGAGAGTAGTAAAATTTCTATGCTTGTGGATCATGAAAAGAATGCTTTATGTGATAGTTATATTGTTGAAATCATTCATGATGCTACTCAAAATTATTATTAGGGGGGAATATATGCTTGTAGGAATTGCAATAATATCAAGTTTCCTCCCTATATGTTGAAAATCTTGAAGTTTTGCTTGTTTTACCTTCCTATGCTAGTTGATTCTTGTTCCCATAAGTTGTTTGCTCACAAAATCTCTAGGCATAGGAAGTGGGTTAGACTTAAATGTGCTAGTCATATTCTTCATGATGCTCCCATTATGTTTCAATTCTTATCTTTTATGTGAGCGTCATTGAAATCATATTGCCTAACTAAAAAGGCATTAAAGAAAAGCGCTTGTTGGGAGACAACGCAATATTTACCTTACTATTTTTGTGTGTTCACATGATTATGCTATTGTAGTAATCATGTATTATAGCTTTTGTTTCAACAAAGTGCCAAGTTAAACCTTTGGGACGGCTTACGGTGATAGTTGTGTTGATCCTGCTGAAAATCAGAAACTTCTTCGCTTAGTAAATTAGTTTTGAAACTTCACATAAACGTGATTTTGATCTGATTCGTTTTTCTATGGATTGGTATACAAATTTCTCAGGTTTTCCTAATTTGGCTGGATTTTTGGAGTAACATAAGTATTCGATAGTTACAGATAACTACAGACCGTTCAGTTTTTGACAGATTCTGTTTTCTATGTGTTGTTTGCTTATTTTGATGAATCCATGAGTAGTATAGGAGGGTATGAATCATAGAGAATTAGGAATACAGTAGACATAACACCAATATGAATTTAGAATGAGTTCACAACAGTACCTAAGTGGTGATTTTATTTTCTTATACTAACGGAGCTTATGAGTTTTCTGTTGAGTTTTGTGTTGTGAAGTTTTCAAGTTTTGGGTAAAGATTCGATGGACTCTTGAATAAGGAGTGGAAAGAGCCTAAGCTTGAGGATGACCAAGTCACCCCAAGGTAATATTCAAGGACAACCACGATCCTAAGCTTGGGGATGCCACGGATGGCATCCCCTCTTTTGTCTTCGTCTATCGGTAACTTTACTTGGAGCTATATTTTTATTCTCCACATGATATGTGTTTTGCTTGGAGTGTCATTTTCTGTTATTTTGTTTTGATTGCTGTTTGAATAATATACCAAGATCAGAAATTCTTAAATGTTAGAGAGTCTTCACATAGTTGCATAATTATTCGACTACTCATTGATCTTCACTTATATCTTTTGGAGTAGTTTGTCATTTGCTCTAGTGCTTCATTTATATCTTTTTAGAGCATGTCGGTAGTTTTATTTTGAAGAAATTGATGAACTCTCATGCTTCACTTATACTATTTTGAGAGTCTTAAACAACATGGTAATTTGCTTTGGTTATGAATTTAGTCCTAATATGATAGTCATCCAAGAGGGATATAATAAAAACGTTCATATAAAGTGCATTGAATACTATGAGAAGTTTGATTCTTTATGATTGTTTTGAGATATGAAGATGGTGATATTAGAGTCATGCTAGTGGAGTAGTTGTGAATTTGAGAGATACTTGTGTTGAGTTTTGTGATTCCCATAGCATGCACGTATCGTGAACCATTATGTGATGAAGTCGGAGCATGATTTCTTTTTTGATTGTCTTCCTTTGTGTGGAGGTCGGGATCGCGCGATGGTTAACTCCTACCAACCCTTCCCCTATGAGCATGCGCGTAGTGCTTGGTTTTGATGACTAATAGATTTTTGCAATAAGTATCTGAGTTCTTTATGACTAATGTTGAGTCCATGGATTATGCGCACTCTCACCCTTCCACCATTGCTAGCCTCTCTAGTATCGCGCAACTTTCACCGATACCATACACCCACCATATACCTTCCTCAAAACAGCCACCATACCTACCTATTATGGAATTTTCATAGCCATTCTGAGATATGTTGACATGCAACTTTCCACCATTATGTTTATTATGACACGCTTCATCATTGTCATATTGCTTTGCATGATCATGTAGTTGACATCATATTTGTGGCAAAGATACCATTCATAATTCTTTCATACATGTCACTCTTGATTCATTGCACATCCCGATACACCACCGGAGGCATTCATATAAGAGTCATATTTTGTTCTAAGTATCGAGTTGTAAGTAAATAAAACTGTGATGATCTTGATTATTAGAGCATTGTCCTAGTGAGGAAAGGATGATGGACACTATGATTCCCCCACAAGTCGAGTTGTAATTCTTGAGTTGTAAGTAAATAAAAGTGTGATGATCTTGATTATTAGAGCATTGTCCTAGTGAGGAAAGGATGATGGAGACTATGATCCCCCCACAAGTCGGGATGAGACTCCGGACGAAAAAAAGAGGCCATAAAAAAGAGAAGGCCCAAAATAAAAAAAATGAGAGAAAAAGAGAGAATGGGCAATGTTACTATCCTTTTCCCAGACTTGTGCTTCAAAGTAGCACCTTGATCTTCATGATAGAGAGTCTCCTATTTTGTCACTTTCATATACTAGTGGGAATTTTTCATTATAGAACTTGGCTTGTATATTCCAATGATGGGCTTCCTCAAAATGCCATAGGTATTCGTGAGCAAGCAAGTTGGATGCACACCCACTTAGTTTCTTTTTGAGCTTTCATACACTTGTAGCTCTAGTGCACCGTTGCATGGCAATCCCTACTCACTCACATTGATATCTATTGATGGGCATCTCCATAGCCCTTTGATACACCTAGTTGATGTGAGACTATCTTCCTCTTTTTGTCTTCTCCACAACCACCATATTCTATTCCACCTTAGTGCTATATCCATGGCTCACGCTCATGTATTGCGCGAAAGTTGAAAATTTTTGGGAATACTAAAGTATGAAACAATTGCTTGGCTGAAACTGGGGTTGTGCATGATTTAAATATTTTGTGTGATGAAGATAGAGCATAGCCAGACTATATGATTTTGTAGGGATAACTTTCTTTGGCCATGTTATTTTGAGAAGACATGATTGCTTTGTTAGTATGCTTGAAGTATTATTGTTTTCATGTCAATATTAAACTTTTGTTTTGAATCTTATGGATATGAATATTCTTGCCACAATAGAGAAGATTACATTGATAAATATGTTAGGTAGCATTCCACACCAAAAATTCTGTTTTTATCATTTACCTACTCGAGGACGAGTAGGAATTAAGCTTGGGGATGCTTGATATGTCTCCAATGTATCTATAATTTTTTATTCTTCCATGCTATTATGTTATCCATCTTGGATGTTTTATATGCATTTATATGCTATTTTATATGATTTTTGCGACTAACCTATTAACCTAGAGCCCAGTGCAAGTTTCTATTTTTTCCTTGTTTTTGAGTTTTACAGAAAAGGAATACCAAATGGAGTCCAATTAACTTGCCAATTTACGGAGATTTTTTATAGATCAGAAGAAGCCCCCGAAGCAAAAGAGTTGGGCCAGAAGAGTCTCGAGTCATCCACGAGGGTGGAGGGCGCGCCCCCTGCCTCATGGCTAACTCAGAGACCCCCCCCCTAACATGAAACCAACGCCAAAAATTCCTATAAATACAGAAACCCCCGAAAAGAAACCTAGATTGGGAGTTCCGCCACCGCAAGCCTATATAGCCACCAAAAACCAATTGGGACCCTGTTCCGGCACCCTGCCGGAGGGGGGAATCATCACCAGTGGCCATCTTCATCATCCCGGCGCTCTCCATGACGAGGAGGAGTAGTTCTCCCTCGAGGTTGAGGGTATGTACTAGTAGCTATGTGTTTGATCTCTCTCTCTCTCTCTCTCTCTCTCTCTCGTGTTCTTGATTTGGCACGATCTTGATGTACCGCGAGCTTTGCTACTATAGTTGGATCATATGATGTTTCTCCCCCTCTACCTTCTTCTAATGGGTTGAGTTTTCCCTTTGAAGTTATCTTATCGGATTGAGTCTTTAAGGATTTGAGAACACATGATGTATGTCTTGCTTGTGCTTATCTGTGGTGACAATGGGGTATTCACATGATCCACTTGATGTATGTTTTGGTGATGAACTTGCGGGTTCAGTGACCTTGTGAACTTATGCATAGGGGTTAGCACATATTTTCGTCTTGACTCTCCGGTAGAAACTTTGTGGCACTCTATGAAGTTCTTTGTGTTGGTTTGAATAGATGAATCTGAGATTGTGTGATGCATATCATATAATCATACCCGTGGATACTTGTGGTGACATTGGAGTATCTAGGTGACATTAGGGTTTTGGTTTATATGTGACTTAAGGTGTTATTTTACTATGAAATCTAGGGTTGTTTGTGATACTTATAGGAATAGCCCAACAGATTGATAGGAAAGAATAACTTTGAGGTGGTTTCGTACCCTACAATAATCTCTTCGTTTGTTCTCCGTTATTACTGACTCTTTGTTGCATGTTGAGCGATTGTTATATGATCTAGTTATGTTATCATTGTTGAGAGAACTTGCACTAGTGAAAGTATGAACCCTAGGACTTGTTTCGAAGCATTGCAATACTGTTTTCGCTCACTTTTATTACTTCTTACCTTGCTGTTTTTATATTTTCAGATTATCAAAACCTATATCTACCATCCATATTGCACTTGTATCACCATCTCTTCGCCAAACTAGTGCACCTATAAAATTTACCATTGTATTGGGTGTGTTGGGGACACAAGATACTCTTTTTTATTTGGTTGTGGGGTTGTTTGAGAGAGGCCATCTTCATCCTACGCCTTCCATGGATTGATAAACCTTAGGTCATCCACTTAAGGGAAATTTGCTACTGTCCTACAAACCGCTGCACTTGGAGGCCCAACAATGTCTACAAGAATAAGGTTGCGTAGTAGACATCAAACTTTTTCTCGTTCCGGCCGATCAAGCACCGAACGTACGACACCTCCGAGTTTTACACACGTTCAGCTCGATGACGTCCCTCGAACTCTTGATCCAACAAAGTGTCAAGGGAGAGTTGCGTTAGCACGATGGCGTGGTGACGGTGATGGTGAAGTGATCCATGTAGGGCTTCGCCTAATCACTACGTGAATATGACTGTAGGCATAAACTATGGAGGGGTCGCCGCACACATCTAGGAATCAATATTGTGTGTTCTAGGCGCCTCCCCACTCCCCCTTCATATATATAGGTGGGAGGGAGAGGGGGCAGCCAAGGGGGCGCCCAAGTAGGAGGAATCCTACTTGGGGCCCTAATCCTATTTGCCCCCCCCCCCTTACCATAATTCCCGAAGGGGGAGGGAAGGAGGAGGGGAGAGAAGGAGGGGGGAGGCTAAATCACTCCCCTTCCTTTCTCTCTTCTCCTCTTTCGTCCCCCCCCTCTATTTCAGCCTACATGGGGTGCACCAGCCCCTTAGGAGCTGGTCTGTCCCACTCTTGGCCCATTAGGCCTATATAGTTGCCGGGGGGATGTCTGGAACCCCTTCCGGTGACCCGATACGTACCCGGTACCCTTGGAACACTTTCATTGTTCGAACACTATCATCCTATATATCAATCTTTACCTATTGACCATTTCGAGACTCCTTGTCTTGTACGTGATCTCATCCAGTACTCCAAACAACATTTGTTCACCAAATCACATAACTCATATAAACAAAATCATCATCGAATGTTAAGCGTGCAGACCCAACAGGTTCGAGAACTATGTAGACACAACTGAGACACCTCTCCGGTCAATAAAAGATAGCGGAACCTGGATGCTGATATTGGCTCCCACATATTCTACGAAGATCTTTATCGGTCAAACCGTTATGACAACATACGTTATTCCCTTTGTAATCGATATGTTACTTTCCTGAGATTTGATCATCCGTATCTTCATACCTAGTTCAATCTCGTTACTGGCAAGTCTCTTTACTCATTGTGTAATGCATCATCCCGCAACTAACTCATTAGTCACATTGATTGCAAGGCTTCTTATGATGTGCATTACCGAGAGGGCCCAGAGATACCTCTCCGATACTCGAAGTGACAAATCCTAATATCGATCTATGCCAACCCAACAAACACCTTCAGAGATACCTGTAGAGCATCTTTATAATCACCTAGTTATGTTGTGACGTTTGATAGCACATAAGGCATTCCTCCGGTATCCGGGAGTTGCATAATCTCATAGTCGGTGGAATGTGTATTTGACATGAAGAAAGCAGTAGCAACAAAAGTGAACGATCATTGTGCTAAGCTAACGGGTGGGTCTTGTCCATCACATCATTCTCCTAATGATGTGATCACGTTCATCAAATGACAACACATGTCTATGGCCAGGAAACTTAACCATGTTTGATTAACGAGTTAGTCAAGTAGAGGCATACTAGGGACATGGTGTTTTGTCTATGTATCAACACATGTATCAAGTTTCCAGTTTTGAAGGAAATATTCCCTAGAGGCAATAATAAATTTGTTATTTTATATTTCCTTATTCATGATAAAGGTTTATTATTCATGCCACAATTGTATTGATCGGAAACCTAAATACATGTGTGAATACATAAACAAATACAGTGTCCCTAGTAAGCCTCTACTAGACTAGCTCGTTGATCAAAGATGGTTACGGTTTCCTAACCATAGACGTGTGTTGTAATTTGATAACGGGATCACATCATTAGGAGAATAATGTGATGGACAAGACCCATCCGTTAGCGTAGCACAATGATCATTAAGTTTTATTGCTATTGCTTTCTTCATGTCAAATACATATTCCTTCGACTATGATATTATGCAACTCCCAAACACCGGAGGAATACCTTGTGTGCTATCAAATGTCACAACGTAACTGGCCGATCATAAAGATGCTCTATAGGTATCTCCGAAGGTGTTTGTTAAGTTGGCGTAGATCGAGACTAGGATTTTTCACTTCGAGTATCGGAGAGGTATCTCTGGGTCCTCTCGGTAATACAAATCATAAGCTTGCAAGCAAACGACTAAGGAGTTAGTCACGAGGTGATGTATTATGGAACGAGTAAAGAAACTTTCGGGTAACGAGATTGAACTAGGTAATAAGATACCGACGATCGAATCTCGGGCAAGTACATATTGATGGACAAAGGGAATTACGTATGTTGTCATAACGGTTCGACCGATAAAGATCTTCGTAGAATATGTAGGAGCCAATATGATCATCCAGGTTTCGCTATTGGTTACTGACCGGGGAGGTGTCTCGGTCATGTCTACATAGTTCTCGAACCCTTAGGGTCCGCACGCTTAACTTTCGATGACGATATAGTATTATATGAGTTATGTGATTTGGTGACCGAATGTTGTTCGGATTCCCGGGTGAGATCACGGACATGACGGGGAGTCCCGAAATGGTCAAGAGGTATATATATATATATATATATATATATATATATATATATATATATATATATATATATATATATATATATAGGATGATGGTATTCGGACACCGGAAGTGTTTCGGAGGGTACCGGATACTTATCGGGTCACCGGAAGGAGTTTCAGGCATCCCTGACAAAGATATTGGGCCTTATGGGCCAAGTGAGGGAACACAGCAGCCCACAAGGGGCTGGTGCACCCCCTATAGGGACGGCCTAAGGGGGGGGGGAAAGGAAAGGGGAGGAGAAAAGGAAAGAGTGGAGTTCAACTCCCACTTCCTTCCCTCTCCCCCCTCTTTTCTTTCGCCCTTGTACATACAAGGAAAGGGGGGCATAGGGGGGCAGGAGCCCTAGGGTCGACGGCCAGCCCCCAGGGGCGCGCCTTGGCTTCCCTGGCAGCCCCCCTCTCCCCTCCCACTTATATATACATGGGGAGGGGGGCACACAAGGAGACAACATTGTCTTAGCCGTGTGCGGCGCCCCCGTCCACCGTTTACTCCCTTGGTCATATTTTTCGTAGTGCTTAGGCAAAGCCCTGCGGAGATCACATCACCATCATCGTCACCATGCCGCCGTGCTTTCAGAACTCATCTACTACCTCGCCGTCTTGCTGGATCAAGAAGGCGGAGGACGTCACCGAGCTGAACGTGTGCAGAATGCGGAGGTGTTGTGCGTTTGGTACTACACTACTGCAGGATGCTGCTAACGCGACACTACGATAAGAGAACCTTCGACGAAACTATGTGTCATGCAATAATCGCAAAGGGTGGTGTCAAAACCGTCAAAAAAAGGTGCAAAATGTTTGCGATGACGGATGCATCAAACACGGTTCAGATTTTGGTTGCGTGTGCAATTCAGGGCATACGGTTCAGTTCAATTAACTGTTTGCGATGAGGATGAAGAAAAGAAATGGGCTGCCAGATGAAGGCATGTGCGGTGTAGAGCATACGGTTCACTCCAATGAACTATTTGTGATGAGGCGGAACAACAGAAACAGGCAGCCAGATGAAGGTGTGTGCGATATATGGCATACAGTTCACTCGGGTGAACTGTTTGCGTTGCGCCAAGAGAACAGAAACGGTTCAACTTGACAAGATGTGTGTGATACACGGCAAACAGGTCTGTAATCAGAAATGTGTGGGAAGACCGATAACAACACAGACGATTCCTGTTAACAAGCCATGTGTGTTGTGAGAAAATGATTGCTGGTATACAATTGTCAGTGATTGATGAAATCATCACCGACTAGTTCCATTGTTTAGTCCATGTGTGATGTGATTTTCTCTGTCTACAGAGCATCAACGTATGTATACTTAAAAAGACAGCATTTCATAACCAAATTAAGCATACAATTACACAAATGACTACACACATAATATTTTCACACACCAAAGTAAGAAATTACATGCATACTAAACTAGGAGAAATGAGGATCTAATCATCTACTTATTGTTGCGACTACGCTTGCCATTGCTCTGCTTCCGGCTAGATCCCTGGCCATTTTGGGGAAGGAGGCACTTCCTCATGTCAACGACCCGCCTGTACATGTCGTAGAACATGTACACCTCCTTGGCCGCGTACACGACGTGCACTTTGTCGAGTTTCTCCATCCAGGCTGAGTGCCAGGCATGCTTGTCCTTGTTGCAGGAGTCCTTCATGTCTCTGTAGTAGCGGTCGATGATGGCCTCGGCAAGGTGAACCAGTGAGTCTTTCTCATGCTCCTTGCTACCCCAGATCTTGTATTGGCCCTGGATGTCGACAAGATTTTGGCAGGCGATGCCCGAATTCTTGAGCACCTTGACATCGTTGGTGATGTCCACCATACCGAACATGTAGTGGCGGCTGTTGAGAAACCTGGCGAAACACTCGCAAGGCCTTGTGGCCAGGCAGTAGCGATAGATGAGGACGTTGTTGCGCACGCACATATGGGCGACGGCGACCTTGGGATGAGACCCGGCACGAGTGCAGATGTACTCGAGGTCGAACCCGACCACCTTGTACTTCTCCTCGGCAAGCAACAACACCATGATGTGGATGGAGTGCTCCACCCAAACCGGGTTGTGAGTGTACACCACCGAGATCTTCGTGAACCTTTGGTGGGTGTCCACCACGACATGCATGGTGAACTTCTGCTCGTTGTCGGCAGCCGCTCGGAGCGCCATTGGAGCCGCGCAGGATACCCTCTAAAAACTTGTCGTGGTGGGTGTGCTTCTTGCAATGGTGGGGTGCGATCGAGAGGTTGAAGAGACACAAGAGGCTTAAATGGACGATGTAACAAATGGGGGCCAGCCGGCCTGTAATCATCATGTCTTGTCACGACATTCATAGCGGAGGATTCTAGTGCATGCTTCACAACACCGCACCGCAGTTTGACCACACGTGGGCTCGAAGAGGCGCCAAATGTATAGTCGGTGAGCCTGTTCCTGCGCTACACATAGTTTACCATGCAAGCTTCCCGCCCGGCTTGGTTTGCCACGCGTCGGCTAGAAGAGGGACAAATTATGGGCATTTATTGGCAAAAAGCTTTGTAAAATCAAAGTGTGTGGAATGACTTCGGTCATAAGTTTACCCGTGGGTGATGAGGTTAAAGTTACACACAAGGGTGATGATGGACACTCGAGTGCGATAATTAATTCTACGCTCTACAGGGCACACGATGGAAGAAACCAACTGTGTGCAATAATGTCGAAGATCGTAGTCGAGTTAGCTATACAGATTGTGTGTTGTGAAATCGACAAGGTAAACAAATTCTAGAATGGTTAATAAAATCAAATCTAAGACCATTGCATATTAAGGTGAAAATAGTGCTACCAATATACGAGTCTCATACGATGCCATTTCAACGATTGTACCACAAAAGCTCGAAATATTACAAGGTTCAAATTGCAGAGTTATATGGCTCAAATTTGAAGATTACAAGGTTCAAACTGATATTAGAAATGAAATTCAGCTCATCAACTGCAAACACTCGTGTTGATCCGCTGAACAAGGATATCAGAGAGTTTCAAACTAATATTACCACTTCTAAGTCTGGTTTCGAAACCTCACAACTTTTGCAAAGGGGTTACCATTGAGAAGTCATGTATGGGGTTGACACGATGACTTCTGATTACTCTAACATCTGAAGTTCCAAAATGAAATTCAGCATTTTTGGAGCCTATTCTATTCTACCACAGGCATCGGCGCTGGTCAACAAACCATTCATTTTTGTGAAATAAACGTAGGGCAAATCCCATTACCTTTAGCACCCTTGCTCTGACAACAAAGAACCTAGCGAATATAATCTCCGGTAAGGTCCCTCAGTAGGAGTTCAAAGTAATTTCTGAGAGATGCAGATCTAGGCATTCGATATGATTGTTATATTGTATCACATTATCCACCACTGGGCGTAATCTTATCTGCAAAAGAAGAAAATGTGTTAGTGCCTAGATGCAGTTTTGAACACTACTATAGGCATATTTGGTTTGCAGGATTTGTAAAATACACTAACATGCCATCTTTGATCTGACATGATAAACATGGGCATTAACATGCCATCTTCGATCTTCACAAGACGTTGGAGTGGATGAAAAGTTCACTAAGAAAACTAGTACAGATGAATCCAAAGGAGAAATGAATATGGATTGTAACCATATGGATCAAGCATTGTCATTGTAAACTTGGAAGAGGAGACACGTATGTACTTAAATCCTCCAAAAGAATCCTTCAGAAATCGTAGTACATTGTCATTGTAAACTTGGAAAAAGGTGTGACAAATTGAACTCCCTTATGGTTAACATTTAATAGGAAAGGAACATCACCTCGATATATAGCTTCTCCAGGCACGGAAAGCATCTCAGGAAACTGACAGCTTGCTCCAGGTTGGGGCCAATAGATTGTAGAGCCAAGACCTTCGTTGTGCACAGTTTCGCGGTCAAGCTTGTCGGAATCATTTTCTGAATGACAGACAAACAAACATCTCCAAAATTAGAAATAATGTTAATTTGTAGAAGGAGAGGTAGAAGGCGGTTGTTGTACCTAAACGGGTGTGGATCCAATAACAAGTTTGGAGTATTTTTCAGACGAGTAGCCCAGCACTGTCAATTTCAGCGCAGAAACGACATTGATTCTTGTTGGACCTACTTGATCAAGTACAAGTAATCTCCCAACTGCAGGTGTGTCCTCAATGACCATACCGTGGTACACATCTTGTGATGTCTTCCTGCCGAACCAGCGACACACATAAATAGTCCGAAGAGTCATGGAAGTGATGTGGAATGTACTCAACCCATTGATCGCCTGAACACGAAGGTACTCGAGTGTAGTACAGCCATGGAGCAGGCGTTCCATGTCACCGTTTGAGAGGCGGACGGCGACGAGCTCGAGGTGCTTTATTCGTGGTAGAATAAGAGCGGGCGCGTCATTAAGGGGGGATGGCAGTTCTAGAACTTGGCCATGCGCAGCGTGGGCGCGAGGCGGAGCGCGGACGTTGGCAGCTAGCGCATATGCCCATCATCAAAAGTGAGCTCCTTAAGCTGATCTAGGGCGGGGGGTCGGAACCAGTCGTCAAGCTTGGCCCGGTCCGAGCCGTTGGAACGGAACTTGCCCATTCTAAGGCTCTGGTTGGGCCAAGGTGACTGCCCAGGATCTTGGAGAATGCATCCAAGCTTTTGCGATAGCCATGGAAGAGCTCGTGGGTGTCGATGAGGTCGAGAGGGGTGGAGTTCCATAGGGGGCGCCACCGCCGGGAAAGGATGGTTGTCCGTGCCCCATATTTGATTGGGAGGAGGGAGATGATGACTTTCAAATATCATCGGGGAGGCTGCTGATGAAGTGTAGGCCTGCTGGAGTCTCTTGCGGTTCTAGCTCGCCCCGCCTCCGCTTGTTGGCATCCCCGTTCTCCACCTCCAAAGTCTCTTTGTCAGCGGTGCTCTCTGATAGAAATGGGAGTACAGGGAATATTTAGTTAAAACAGGGCAATAGAAAAATATATTGGTAACTAGAAGTGATTAGGTAGGAATATAGTAAGAAAAGGGAATAACAATTGGTTGCTTAAATACTACACAATTCATTTGACATTGCAGGGTAAGTCAACATGCATATAGTTGAAAACAAAACTTACTTCAAACAAAGTCTGGACGGATGATTTTGTCGAGGAAGTTAGCATATATCTCATGACCAGGCCCTTTTATGTGCAGTGCAATTTTAGTGCCAGCTTTCAGTACATAAAACTTAGAAATTTCTTTCCTAAAGCCAGCGCCAAAATAGGAGTCACCATGTTCATCAAGTCTTACAGTAGCAACGATTGTTAATCCATGGTTTCTGTGCAGTATGACATCCGTGCTGCCTTGATCTATGTAAAGGGAAAAATTATGCACTACATAATTTGTTGCATAGCAAGGGATGCGCTGCAAAAAAATGGTAGGATTGTTAAAGAAAATATGGTAACATGCAAATATGGGCCCAAGTTGAAAGAACTATACACCAGTTGAAATTGAAGGACAAAAATCTATAATTAAACAGATAGGGTAAACATGATGTCATGGAAATATGAGAGTAATCGAAAGAACAATACATCATTAATATGCCTAATATAGAAAGAAGAGGGGGAAAATCCCCTTTGAAGTATATGGTGCATGTGGCACCTTTTATCCAAATGTAGCAATATTTAGAATATGTTCAGGAAAGTAGGCCATGCCAACCGATTTAGCGTGAGATTGAACATACCGCGCACATCCTCAATTCATCTGGTACGGGGAGATGGAATCTCTGGCGAAGGTCGCAAAGTCCTGATGTGTCGGCGCGTTGTACACTCTATGAATGAAAGAAAACCCTCAAATCAACTCGAATAAAAATGAATTCACAGTGATTTCTACCGGGTGATTAAAGGAGGCAAATGAACTGGGATAAGAGATGAGATAATATCTCATTAAATTAGTTACCTTGTCGTCCATGTGAAAGAACCCTCAGTGTGGCAGATTCTCCAACCGAGCAGAGCTGGTCGACCGCGAGCAGCGTTGAGAAAGTCGATGGCGATAGGCGGCGGCAAGCGGAAGTGGTGAAATGCGGTGGGGTTTGCCAGCAGTCTGGCAGTGGCGGCAAGCGTCGAGCTAAGTGGTTACCGCCACGATAGGCGGTGCCATGCATAGATGCAGAGGAGCTTGTGCGGGTGTGAATGGGGACCAGAGGCAGGGGTGGCGGGCGGGGGTGAGGGTTTTTGTGACGTGGGGATGGCAAAGGTTTTCTTTTTTGAATTGGGTGGTGAGGGTTTTCTGTCCCACAAAGAATTTCGGAGGCAATGGTTTGCTAGAGTTAACCACGTGTGATTAACACAACAGGCAAAACAAAATTCATTGTGCACGGTTCCAATTTTGGGAACCATGTGTGGTTGACGTACTACCTTCGTCCTGGTTTATTGGTCCCCTTTGTAATTTGTACCAAATTTTGAACAAATATTTAACTAAGAAATGTTTATGCATGTCACCAAAAAATATATCATTGAACACTATGTTCAAATACGCATCCAACGATATAATTTTTGCTAACCTGCACTAACATTTTGTCAGTTAAATCTTTGGTCAACATTTAACACAAATTACAAAGGGGATGTCGACCAATAAACGAGGACGGAGGTAGATTCCATCAACCGAACTAATTGCATCCATATCCCACAGTTCGACATAAGTAAGCATAGATTAAACATACTCAGACATAGATAATAAGCATACACATACACAAGCATAGTTCAACCGTCATTAAGCATGCTCAAGCATACATATTTCGATCCCACATCTCATCTCACATGCCGGCACGATCCTGAAGCTTCTCCAGGTACTCGACGTATGCGTCATGCGCCATCCTGCAAGAATACTTCTGCTTGAAGGAGCCAACGGCCCGTCCTCTTGCATGCACCAGAACACTTTGATACGTGTCATGAAGCTTGTGGTTGCAAAATGGGCATCGATAGCCACCGTCCCAGGTCCTAATACGCTTGTTATGCATTCCCGCATAAAGCTCCCTCGGGATTTGCCTCTTGTACCTCCCCTAGACATCTTCATCATCGATGTCCACATCGTCAGACAGCACCTATACAAATAGTAAAAATGTGGCGTCAAATTAATGGTTACAAACTAATCTCTAGCGAACATTTGGTAGTTGCCAAAATTTGGCATCAAATCAACGATTACATGCCGTGAAGCAGGATTAGGAATTTATGGCTATTTATTTATACATATCCAGAGATTATGGTTCGATTTTTAAGCACATTCGTCTATGTACAGACCAATCTTGAAGAAAATAATGGCACAAACATATGTAGGTCATTCAAAATCAATTGTCAAGTTCTGGCTAGGAATTATTAGCACGAACACTAACCCTAGTCGGATTACTAGCAGAAATCATTTCCATAGATGAAACAACTAATCACTTATCACTTGTACCATTCAAACAATCAATACACTACATAGATCTAACGAAACTTACTCAGATTTCATGGATTGGGAGAACATAACCATAGGATTTCTATTCCAAAAAGGGGGAGGCAGGAGTAACCATGGGATCTATTTGACACATAAATGGGTATAGATGACTAACCAGTTGTCTGTCATCGTCAGATTCATCGCCGGAGTGGTCGTCGGAGTCATTGCTGAGTCGTCACCAGAGTCGGTGTGAAACTCCACCTCCGGATGTAGAAGCTCGATGCCGTCGACGACATCAGGGTGCAGCGATAATTCGCCGGCAGTGACGGCAACCTCTGTCTCCATCTCCACGCCCTGCTCCGATGCTTTAGCAGCCCCGGCGTCGCCACTCCCTCCGCTGGGGCACTTCGGCGGCATCCTCATACACCAACGGCTTTGATGACTAAGAGCGGCGTCGAGGATGCAAGCGGATAGAGAGGATTGTGTGTGTGGTGAGGATGGGGGGTGCGGCCGCTCGGGCGCACCATTAATATGGGAGAGATCTTAATATGGAGTAGTGGGAGAGAGGCATGCGGCGGTCAAACCGTTGGCTCGCCTCCCGGTGAGCCTGCGCACCGGACTGTTGGCATTCCTACCGTCGTTTCACACAGCTACTCGCACGCCTCCTGATGACACTATGCAGCAAGCACGCCTCCCGATGACCCTGCGCAGTGAGCACGCCTCCATCAACTCACACACCTACACGCACGCCTCCTGGTCTGCCAGCACGGCGGACTGCTCGCATGCGTCCCGTCAACTCACGCCTGCTCGCACGGCACACGGGTCGCGTGGTGGCACGTATATTGTTTTTCTATTTGGATGATTAATGATGCTGCTTTATTGCTTAACCGAATTATGGCACGTATCCATTGTTGGTCTAACGCTCACGGTTTGAATAAATAGTCCGTTTGGGATATTGATTCTCGATTATTAATAATCTCCCATTTGTAATTAGATAAAGATTACATCAAAACTGGTCTCAAATTTGACCCAAAAAAAGTACAATGCGACTTTGTATTGGTGTCCATGTGACAACACGATAAGTTTCATGAACTTCAAATAAGTTTTGGATGTACTAGAATTTAAAAATCAAGATTCTCATTGTTTGAAATTTGTTGCACGGCGAGTAAACATGCACCTAGTGAGACAAATGTGTTTTTCCAATCCATTTAGGTGCACTGTCACGTGTGCATGTAGCTCGAATTTGATTTTTGCACATTATACCCGTAGAAAATCAATCAATTAATGTACTAAAATATCTTAATGATCTCTGATTTTTTTCGAAACTAAAATGTCCCTCCTTTGGTAACATATATATGTTCATCGTGGGATAATTAATTCAACATGCGTCGTAGTTGCGGTGGATTCGCGGTGTGTGTGTGGGCTGTGTGCGTCTGCGGGTGGCGGGTGGCTCGCAGTACACTAGGAGTTGTGAGCCACCATGTGGGTTGGCCGTTTTGTTAGGCAGGCCGGTGCCACATCAGAGTCGTGAATTCGTAATTAAAACATTACACAACCCTTTCATACATAGATGTTTTGGGCACATGCAGTCGATGGTTGTCCTACACGACACTCGATACTCACGTATGACTCTTTTTGTGGGCCCGCGAGGTCATCGTCCATCACTTTGATGAACAGCCGGTAGTGAGGTTAATTTGACCAGCAAGGTATAATCTTTTTTGTTTGTGTTATGGTGGTATATAGTACGCGTCGAAGAGGTGGGAGGGGACTAGCATATATATATATACTATACGTACGTGTCCATGAACAAGTATACCTCACTCAGTGTTGGGACTTTTCAGTTTCCGAGGCACGTGCCACATCAAAATTGTGAAAATGGCTATTCAAACATCACAAACACCTCTTTGCTCCACATGCATGCAGGCGGTGGTTATCCTAGCTAGGACACTCACGTGTGATGCTTCCATCTGTGTCCCACGAGGCCATCGTCGATGCATGCATAACTTTGACCTACATCGGGAGAGGTTAATTAATTTCACCATCGATGAGGATTCTTTTTGGGTTGTATTACGGTAGGAGCATATAGTATGCGTCGAAGAGGGGGAAGGCGACCATCATATGGAGTACGCTTCATGAACCTCGCTCTGTGTGCGTGCATGGTTTACGGTTTTTTAGGCATGTGGCACATCAAAGTTGTGCATTTTAGGTATTCAACATATGTTTGGCCCGCATGCAACGCGATGGTGGTTGTCCTCTCGCACCCACTTAAGCGGTTATCAGCGATATCGATGCTTTCTATCTATGGGCCCGCTTGGTCCATCACTACTTTTTGCCTAACAACAAGAGTGGTTAATTTGACTTAGGAGGGGGGTTATTTTTTTGCCTGTAATACGGTATATATATATATATATATGAGCGCACACACATGCATGTGTACGCAAGAATCCCTCCCATCGAGTCGATGTGGCTAGTACAACGACACATCATGAACCGATCTCGCTCTATGTGGGGAGAGTGTACGATTTTCGACGCACACGCCACTTCAATGTTGTGAAATGGTATTCAAACATGCATGCACGCATCACCTCCATACATATGCATGTAGTGGTTGTCTTCGAACGGTACACTCCCTTGCGTGATTATCGGCGACAAGCCTATATATTCGTGGGCCCGCGTGGACATCCATGATCACCTTGACCGAAAACAAGATAGGTTACCATGGCGGATTCTTCATTTGGTTCATGTTATCATAGTATAGGTCATGGTGAGATTCATACCTAATTAAAATTTTAGCGCATATACTATGCACGCATGCATGCATGAATCCCCATCGTCGGCTTGAAGTGTGGTGTAACATACATATGCATCGTCAACCTAACCCTCACTCAGTGTGGGGATTTCTAGTTCGAAATCACGGTGCCACATCAAAGTTGTTCCATTGTGTACTCAAAAACACACCTCTACATACATATGTTTGGGCCACACGCATGCATTGGTTGTCTTCGGGGACTAGCTACTTTCGTGATTATTGGCGAGCTAGCCTATCTTCGGGGTCGCTTGGACGACCATCACTTTGACCAACAACAAGAGAGAGGTTGTACGACCAAGGTGGATTATTCTTGGTCCGTTTTATGATCAATCTTGGTGAGATGCCTCTCTGGCCCGCCGACTGAAAGTGTGTGGGGGGCTGCTACTTTGCACTTTTCTAGGTGAACCTCGGTTGGGGGGGCATGCATTCATAGCTTAGGATTCCCTTCGTGCCGACACGAGGGGGGCTGCTAGCTACTTCGCACTTTTCTAGGTGAACCACGGTTGGGAGGAATCCATTCACAGCTTAGGATTCCCTTCGTGCTGACACGAGGGAGGGGGGCTGTTAGCTACTTTGCACTTTGCTAGGTGAGCCTCGATTGGGGGGCATGCATTCATAGCTTAGGATTCACTTCGTGCCGACACGAGGGGGCTACTAGCTACTTTGAACTTTCCTAGGTGAACCATGGTTGGGGGCATCCATTCATAGCATAGGATTCCCTTCGTGCCGACACGAGGGAGGGGGGCTGCTAGCTACTTCACACTTTGCTAGGTTTTTCCTTGGTTGGGGGGCATGCATTCATAGCTTAGGATTCCCTTCGTGCCGACACGAGGGGGGAAAGAAGTACCATACACTTTGCGAGATAGGTGCGACATCAAAGTTGCATTTGGTGTTTGAAAATCAAACCACCCTTTTCATACATAAATTTGGTCCACATGCAAGTGTGTTCGTGTTCTGACCCTCTCCCGCGTCATTTTTCGCCAAATTAATGAACATTAGACAAGTCGGATGATGCAACAGACACGGTTCACTAAAACTAACCATGTGCCACGCTGGTGCCCCTGTCACGCACACATCCGCACAGTACATTGGGCTCCACAAGGCTCCCCCTCTCAAAAATATCTGCCCGCCTCAAGGAGGGTTTTTTTGTTTCATAACACAAGGTTGTTATCTCTAGACCGTGTGCGATGTTTCTTGTTCCCAATCCCGCCTACATCCCTAGAAAATATATGCCCACCTCAAGGAGGGTTTTTCTGATTCATAACACACTGTTGTTATCTCTGGACCGTGTGCGATGTTTCTTGTTCCTAATCCTTCCTGCATCCCTAGAAAATATATGCCTGCCTTGAGGAAGGTTTTTCTGTTCCATAATACACGGTTGTTATCTCCAGACCGTGTGCGATGTGTATTGTTCCCAATCCCACCTGCATCCCTAGAAAATATATGCCCGCCTCGAGGGTTTTTCTGTTTAATAACACATGGTTGTTATCTCCGGACCGTGTGAGATGTTTCTTGTTCCCAATCCCGTCTGCATCCCTAGAAAATATCTGCCCGCCTCGTGGGCTTTTCTGTTTCGTAACACACGGTTGTTATCTCCGGACCATGTGCGATGCACCATCATCAAACTTTCAATAGCCCCGGCATTTGACTCCCGCGTTTGACTCCCGTGAGCTTCTGCCTCTCCTCCTCCTCTCCGTGCTCGCTGCCGTTCACCGTAGCAATTGCATCGAGCTCACCCGCACTCGCCGCCACCTGAGCTCACCGCCGACGTGGCTCCGACCATGCAACGGCTCGGCCACCTTGTCCACTGGCCTCACTGCACTGCGTAGAGCCCATAGATGCTAACCGCAAACCTCCTTGTCCACTGTAGCATCAGTTCAAGCTCGCTCGAGCTTCGACAGCCGCCAAACTCATCGCTGGCGTCATTTCCGGTGACCCCGAGCCCAACCACCACCACCTCTCGACGTAGTTCGCTCCGGGCTTCACGTAGGTGGCCTCCGCCGTCCATTTGTTCGTCGGAAAGCAAAACCCACGCCGTCCACCGCGTTTGGTCGTCACCGGCGGCTAAAAGCCGGTGATTTGACCCAGTTGACCAGAGATTTGACCCGCCTGGGTCACTGACATGTGGGCCCTGCCCTTTGGTCAAACCTAAATTAGCACTAAACTAACCCTAGTTAGTTAGTTAACTAACTCTGTCACTAACCAGTGGGTCCCACTTGTCACGTTTGACCTGGACCGCACAGTTGACCTGCTGACGCAGCACTGATGCAGCACTGATGCAATCTGACGCAGTAATGAATTTCTCTGGATTTATTCTTATTCAGGAAATTCCAGAAAATAAAGTAAACTTCGAAAATTCATAGAAATTAATTTGTAACTCCATAAAAGATGTATATATGAAAATGATCAGAAAAATCCAATCTATCCATTTGTACTAGTTTCACGCATGTTAGAGCAACCTAACCTTGTTGTTTAGGTCAAAACATGATAAGGCATTATTTAAGTGCATAGTTTGAATTTGGAGTTGAATCTTTGGTTCAAACCAACTCAAACCACCCTGTTTGTAGTTGCATTAGCCCAACACACTCATTATGCCATGTCATATGCATGCATCATATTGTTGCATATCGTTGTGTATTGATTGTGTTACCGGTGTGTTCTCTACGGTAGGTTCTACTCCTGAGGATATCCGCGACTATCCAACTAAAGAACAGTACCTCTTGACCACCTTGTCCGGCAAGCAACCACCATTTGATCATATTGATATAATCCCATGTTCTCGCTCCTGCTCTCATTACTGCATTTAAGACAACAACATTTCAAACTGCTCTGTGTTGTGGTAGTTGAACCCAATTCCTCTGCATGACATGTCATTGCCACAGTAACTAGATGAAACCCACTAGCATGTGTAGGAGTTGATTGAGCCATGTTTATGTTCCCTACCTTGCTATGCCTGCTATGCTTAGAGTCGTGTGAGGTCTGGTTCATCTGAGTGATGGGCTACCGTGAAATGATTATGTCGGTGATGAGAGTGAAATGTTTAACATGATTTGGTAAAGGTATCGATGAGAGTCCATGTAGGAGTACATGGTGGGTTGTTTCATTGGAACCATCCCTAAGCACTGAGGTCTGTATGTGTGATTTAAGAATCAGGTACTACCACGTACTGGGCCCCAAACCAATGGACCCTCTCGACTTATTAACCGCCCTTCTCCTCTATCCAGGAGTTGCAACTAGCTGGTGTTTGTAGTATACTGGAGGCCGTGCGCAGCGCTAACCCTTGGGGTGGGCTGTGATGCGGCAGGTACGTGGCAGGGTGTACCGTGGCGCCCGTTTGGTGTCTCGGGAAACCCTGCACACATCGTTCGGGACCATATGTGGAAGCCTCGGCCCGACTCCCTACGGATGGAACCTGGGTAGGCGATAAACCTGGACTAGGGACTTGAGTGTTTAGTTAGGTCGTGGCCGACACCCTCGTTGGGATTCCGCTTGAAGGTTGCCGAGTACATGTCGTGTAAATGGCGATAAGTAGTGGAAGCGTGTGTGAAGTAGTACACCCCTGCAGGCTTAGAATCATCTATTCGAATAGCCGCGTCCGCGGTAAAGGATCACTTGGTTTCCTATACAGTTCATAGACAAGTAAATGGAAAGTATTGAAAGTCTCAAGACAAGTGTGAGTGTCGTGGATGGCCCTTCCATAGGAAGACGGGAGAGGATCCGCGGTAGTGTATTCTTGTGGTGAGTAGTGGACTCGTGTGCGCAAAACATTTATAAGTTGTCTCGTAGGATAGTTTAGCCAAGAGTCAAAGCTGGCTTGCTGCAATAAACTCCACTACCCTTTGTTGATAATGTGCATGTATGTAGGATCTGATGTATGTCTTGCTGAGTACCTTTGTACTCATGTTTGCTTAATTACTGTTGCAAAGGAGAATGCCGCCCCTTCTGAAGGGTTTTATGTAGATCTCGACGTTGATGAGTAGCTTGACACCCAGGTGGTGACCTTGAGCTTGTGAAGGGCCTTTGTAGATAGATGGGCTTCGTCAAGCCTTCTTGCTTTCTAGTTGTTTGTACTCAGACAAGTTAGCTTCCACATGTGCTTGTATGCTTGTATGACTTGAATGTCGGGTCTTGTGACCCCTATCTGTATGAATGATATGTATGGCTCTCTAGAGCCTTTAAAATAAAGTACTTGAGTTGTAGAGTTTTGTTGTGATGCCATGTTGTATTTGCACATATCGAGCATATTGTGTGTATGATTTGAAATGCTTGGTATGTGTGGGATCCGACAACCTAGTTGTTTATCCTTGGTAGCCTCTCTTACCGAGAAATGTCTCCTGGTGCTTCCACTGAGCCTTGGTAGCTTGCTACTGCTCCGGAACACCTAGGTTGGTCTGCATGTGTCCTTCTTCGTTCATATGTATGTCCCTTCGGGAAATGTCACGCGTTGTTCCTTTAAGTCCTTGTAGCTTGCTACAATTTGGGTTCATACGTTGTTGATCGACACATTCATTGTTGGGTCATGTATGCATGTCCCTATAAGTTAGTGTCACTTTGGGTTCACGACTAGTCATGTCGGCCTGCGTTCTTTGTCATATGGATGCTAGCGACACTATCATATATGTGAGCCAAAAGGCGCAAACGGTCCCGGGCCAGGTAAGGTGGCACCCATGGGGATACCGTTCGTGAGGCTGCAAACTGATATGATGTGTTACATGCTAGATCAGTGTGAACTGGAATCAGGGTCCTGACAGTGTTGGCATCAGAGCTGGACTGTCTGTAGGTTCTTCAAGCCAAGCTGGTCGATGTCGAGTCTAGAAATGCTTTAGTTATATGTAGGGGAATTGATTATGGGATGGAACGTAAGGCTCTTTTTACTCCTTTACCTCATGTCAATCTGATCTGAATCAACCTATTCTTTCCATGGGGGTTAAGATTTAAGATCTCTTCTATCTATGAGGTTCACGTGTTACTAACCCATAGAATCTTATAGGGTTGTTGGTTTTAAGCCCACTTAAGTTCTACTACTTCAGTCTGTTGTTAGTTGAACCTGGAACCTCGATATGATGTTGTTGAGTGACTATGCTATCCTTTGCAAAATTTCTCAAAATCCTTTTTGAGCATTTACAGTCGTTATGTTGTCCGATTTCTTCTAGAAATTCTAATGCTTTTGCAATCCTTCGTATTTCAGATGGATGCCCGCACCCCACATCAAGTGGTTCGTCTAACCCAGTGCATCGACGTGCCTGGTCACACAGCCATGCTGGTTCGTGTGATGACCGAGACTGGATATCGATGGTATCTAGAGTATACCATTGAGGAGCAGTATCGAGATTTTAATCAGAGTTAGTACATTTGCACAATGAGGATATATCCTTCCTACCCCGGAGCTACCGACCCCCTTCACTGGTCTTACGAGCTCGGAGTTAGATGTCTGTTCAAGACGCTGCCTATTCCATGATGGCTATCATTCGAACTAGGCATGCGTCGCTTTAGGACACTGAGTTCTGCTATATGCCAGCAGGACTTATTGGTCAGGAGGGTTACTACACTGGTCTTTACACCGACGCTGCTCATGAGGAGCCGCGCCTTCGGACTACCACTGAGATGCTGGAGGAAAGGGACCGTGAGGTCCGTGCCCTCCGGATGGAGCTATACAACACTGGAGCTGACCACTGGGCCACTCTGACACGGCTTGCACCCGCCGTGCATACTGGATATATCGATATGTGGGATTTGTACCCAGTACTCACTCGTCTGCCAGTCCGTATGGACTATCCTGATGTTGGAGGCATTACACCTCCACGTGGGCGTCGTCTGTCACAATTCGTGGGACGAAGGCCTCCTCCATGTCCTTATGGTCCACAGGCCCCTTGTGACCGGGAGTTTTTAGATCCGCATGTTCCACTTCCACGCTACAAGGGTAATTATCGGTGTCAAAACCGGTGGATCTCGGGTAGGGGGTCCCGAACTGTGCGTCTAGGCGGATGGTAACGGGAGACAAGGGACACAATGTTTTTACCTAGGTTCGGGCCCTCTCGATGGAGGTAAAACCCTACTCCTGCTTGATTAATATTGATGATATGGGTAGTACAAGAGTAGATCTACCACGAGATCAGAGAGGCTAAACCCTAGAAGCTACCCTATGGTATGATTGTTGTTCGTCCTACGGACTAAAACCCTCCGGTTTATATAGACACCGGAGAGGGCTAGGGTTACACAGAGTCGGTTACAATGGGAGGAGATCTACATATTCGTATCGCCAAGCTTGCCTTCCACGGCAAGGAAAGTCCCATCCGGACACGGGATGAAGTCTTCAATCTTGTATCTTCATAGTCCAGGAGTCCGGCCAAAGGTCGTAGTCCGGCTATCCGGACACCCCCTAATCCGGGACTCCCTCAGTAGCCCCTGAACCAGGCTTCAATGACGATGAGTCCGACGTGCAGATTTGTCTTCGGCATTGCAAGGCGGGTTCCTCCTCCAAACTCCATATACTTGTGGAATAGTGTCCGGCTTCTGGTGAATGTTGCGCTCCTTGGCTTCTGTGCCCAATAATGGCCATCTTCCACGTGTCAAACGAATGCGAAAAGCCAGGGTGTTTTTTCATTTACCCCCCTAGCTGTGCAAATGAGCTACCTATAAAAGAGATAGGGATTTAGATCCAAATCAGACCATCTTCCCTTCGCGAGCTTTCATCGGAGCGCATTCGACAGAGATCCATTCCATCATGGCCGGTTGATGCAGCTCCTCCTCTCGCCCCCCAGTCCTCAGCCTGGAGATTAGGAGAGATGCTCCATCTTGCACAGTGAGCTAGTGGCGCTCCAAGCCAAGGGATTACTCCCCCCGGCCTACATGGTCCCGGTTCGAGCCGGGCTCGCCACCTATAATGGTGGAGAGCAAGCGGAGAGTGTTCCCAATCCCTCCAAAGGAGAGCGGGTATGCCTTGTCCCTTATTTGATAAGAGGGCTCGGATTTCCAATTCATCCATTTCTCTGGGGGCTCCTAGAGTTTTACGGCCTCTAGTTGCACAGCCTTACGCCTGCCTCCATATTGCATATTGCGGGCTTCGTAGCCCTTTGCGAGCTGTTTTTGGGTATCGAGGCTCATTTCGCGCTATGGAAGAAGTTGTTCTGCCTCCTGCCCCGTTCTCAAGAGGGGTCGATATATCAAGTGGGTGGAGCCGAACTATGGCGCATCGCCGGGACCGGATATCTATCCGGAACCCCAAAGAAGGCATCCGAAGACTGGCCTTCGGAATGGTTTTATATAGAAGACGTCCCCCTGCAGGACCCTGTTCGGATCGGCCTCCCTGTGTTTGATAATGCTCCTTTGAAGAAGTGCCTAAGCCAGCGTCCACGGAGCCCTCAGAAGGAAAATGACAGGGATGTCCTTTACCTGATGAGCCGGATAAGGTTGTTAGTTCATTCCGGACTTACCATGATCGAGGTCATGGACACATGCATTATGCGGGGGGTGTAGCCGCTTCAGTACAGAGGCCACCCCATGTGGGATTTCAACGGGGAGAACGACGCCACCCGGTGCGGCCGTAAGGGGCCGGATTCAGCTGCCGCTCTAATAAAGATCTTGTCCGCTTTGTACAAGGGAGAAGAGGAGGAATTCCTCCGCGTCAACCCACAGGGCGGATTTTCTATGTACAATCCTCCAAGCTGGGCAAGCGGACACTTTCGCTCGCTCATCCATTTCATATTCCCGTGATTAAGTATTCAGTCTAGCAATTTCAACGCAGGAGCTATGCCAGGCTGTAAAGGAGATAAACAGCCCTCCTCCAGAACCTGAGGACCCAGAACGGTCCTTTGATCCGGACTCCCAAGAGGACCCTGACTTATGTGTGGAGCTGATCGATGGGGTGTTTCATCAATTGAGCAAGGACAACGCCTTGGTGGCCATTACGGCCGATCATCCCGGACTACCTCCAGCCTCTCAAGTAACCGAGACCGAAGTCCCAGTATTTTTGAAATGATCCATCCATGCACATTTTTGGTCACCATATACCGATGGCGTTTTTGCAGGGGAAGTCCTTGAGGCGGAGGGCCAAGCCTGCGGTGGCTAGCCAACAAGGGGCATCAAGATCCGGCAGGCTAAAAAGAAGCGCGGTCCGGATTGAGACGCCGGCGCAACGGTATGGCATGCCATTTGATTACCAGGTTTTTATTCCCTTGAGGTGTGCCAACGCCCGTGCTTTCTTCAAGAAAAAGAGCGCTCATCGTACTATATCCGGAGAGGTTGCCAATCGCGCCTCCACCAGCCAGGCTCCAAGGCCGGGTCCGGAAGCAGAGGCGAGCACGAGGCGCGCGCCGGACGCTCCCCCGACAGAGGATGCGGATGGGTTGTCTACCACCAATTCAGAGGTGGAGAGTGCCATGAACCACAGGCGTCGCCCGACAGTTCTTCGTGACGCATGTTTCTCCCAAGAGGCGTTAGATGCCTTCAATACGGGAGATGCGTACCTCCGTGCCGCTCAAAATGGTCTAGCCAGAGCCACAGAGCAGTATGTAAAAGACATACGGGTGAGAAAATTTGATGGTTATATATGTCAGTAGCCCCCGAGACTTGAAACAGTTAGAATAACTGATTTAAGGATCATTTGTTATGCAGGATCTTACAGAAAAGAATACCCAACTGTCCTAGGAGCTGGAAGAGTGCAAAGCCCAACTTGAGGCCGCACTAGCCGCTGCAGGGGAGGCCAAGGAGACCCCCTCTGGTAATATATGCGTCGAAAAATAAGTATGTTTGTGAAGTGCAGCATGTGTGCAAATCTGACGATAATATTGCAGATGGCGCCGGAGTGGATCCGGACAAGCAACAACTCTTGCGTCGGTTAAAGGCCGGCGAGAGCGTGCTTATGAGGGTGAGGCAGGAGAAGAATAAGCTCCAAGATGCCAACACCCAGCTGGGCGAGGAACTAAAGGATGTTCGTGCTTAGCTGTTGGACTCCGTGAAGGAGAATCGGCGGCTTCGACGCGGCATTTTTAGTAAGTGCTTGAATGAACTTTGGAAAAGAAAGTTCGGCGAGGAAGTCGATTGACAGAGTTATGTCTGTAGGTATGCTGGCAGGTCGACCTGCGGAGGAAATGCCCGGATCTATGTGCGACCTTCTTCCCGAGCTCTCACAACTGCACGAACGAGTTCGGCACGTGATGCAAGGCGTCGCCCAGGACTTGTGGCCATCCGTCTCCGTGCCCGAAGGCCTTGGAGAGCTTGCAGAGAAGCTGAAGGGAGCGCAGCGGCGCTTCCGATTATGGAAGATATCGACCTACCGTCAAGGCGCCAGGGAGGCCTAGTCCATGGTGAAGACACGATACACGAAGGCTGACCCAAACCACATGGCCGAGGTCGGACCGGTAGGGCCCGATGGGAAGGACATCCCTGTGAGCTTAGTGTACGACCAGGTAGAGCTGGCCGCCAAATATTCCCAACAGGACTGTAAACTAGACAGCCTGTTGGATGGTATTGAAGAGGAATATACCCAGTCAAATTGACTATGTAATTTAAGATGACATGTAAAATGCCTTCTAGCCGGATTGTAGATCGTTTGTCATGGCGGACCTTTTCGCTTCAACCTCGGGACCCGATAGTCTGGAGTGTGTCCGAATACCCTCTCGGTTATGTAAGAACCGGGGCATGCATGGAGACCAGGCGTAGGGGTCATTAGTGCTTGAACAGACAAGTGCCCAACTAGTTATGTTGTATTACATGGTTAGTAAGAAACATCTTCCAGGGAGAATAGTTCCGTTAGGGGTTCCTTTCCCTGGGTGGCAAGCCCTAAAGTGCATGTCCAGACTGCGAAAAAAGCAGAAAAACATCTGGGGGCAGATAAATAAACGAGTGAGAAATCATCTTTTAGTTCACCGACCGAATATTCCCTTAAGAACGCTAGCTTTCGGCTTCACCCAGTCTGAGGTACACATCCGGCTGACCCGGCAGTAACAATTGCAGAGGTGCTCCCTTTACCGCCTAGCCAAACAATCAGGAACGTAGGGGTAAGCACAGGAGCCAGGCAACCCAGCTTGGCCAAAACTTAAGTCACATTGATGCATATAATGGTGAATAAAAGGTACATGCGGAAGTGTGACACATGTGTTGGGCATGAGGCCCGTATAAACAAGCTTCTGTTAAAGAAGCCCCCAGGTATAATGAGCGCGGATAGCGCGTCAAGTGTTTGCGAACGAGGCGCAAACGAGCCCTCAAAGGCTGTAAGAGAAAAGGAGGGAGAAGGAGAGAAATATAAGACAGCTAATATGTAAAAAATAGACAGAGGAAGGAGACGAACACAGAGTCCGGCGCTAGGCGTAGAATCTTCGTAGACGGGCTGCGTTCCATGGGTTCGGCTCGAGCCGGTTATCCGACGCATCTCGCAGACGTTATGCTCCACCAGTCAGGACTTGGTCAATTATGAAGGGACCTTCCCATTTGGGCTTGAGTTTGTCCTTTTTCTTGTCCGGCAGGCGTAGAACTAATTCGCCAACATTGTAAGTTTTGGCACGTACTTCTCTGCTTTGATATCTTCGAGCCTGCTATTGATAGAATGTGGAACGGGCTTTAGCCACGTCGCGCTCCTCCTCCAAGGCGTCCAAACTGTCCTGCCGATCGAGTTTGGCTTCTCTTTCTTCGTACATGCGCACGCGAGGTGAGTCATGAATTATGTCGCAGGGCAGAACTGCCTCTGCACCGTATACCATAAAGAATGGTGTGAATCCGGTAGTGCGATTCGGTGTGGTCCGCAGCCCCCAGAGTATGGAGTCGAGCTCCTCTACCCAGTGCATATTAGATTCCTTGAGGGATCGCACTAACCTGGGTTTGATGCCCTCATGATTAGACCATTTGCTCGCTTGCCTGGCCGTTAGTTTGTGGGTGATAGACTGAAGCGTAGTCGAGCTTGATGCCCATGTTTTTGCACCAGAGTTTGACCTTGTCGGCCATAAAGGTCGTGCCGTTATCAGTGATGATGCTGTGGGGGATGCCGTAACGGTGTACGACCCCTGATATGAAGTCTATCACCGGTCCGGATTCGGCTGTCTTAACAGGCTTGGCCTCTATCCATTTGGTTGTCCACCATGACCAGTAAGTATTTTTGGTTGTGGGTTCCCCCTTTAAGGGGTCCAACCATGTCAAGCCCCCAGACCGCAAAGGGCCAGGTGATGGGTATAGTTTGGAGGGCGGTGGGTGGCATGTGGCTTTGGTTAGCAAAGAGCTGGCAACCGACACATCGTTGGACTAAATCCTGAGCATCTGCCCGGGCCGTCGTCCAATAAAATCATGTACAGAAGGCCTTGCTTACAAGGGCCCGGGCTGTGGCGTGGTGCCCGCCGAGTCCGGCATGAATTTCAGCCAGGAGATTTGGCCCTTCCTCTTCGGAGATACACCTTTGAAGGACTCCGGTGGTGCTTTTCTTATAAAGCTCTCCCTCATGGACTTTATAGGCTTTAGATCGCCGCACTATGCAGCGTGCCTCGTTTTGGTCCTGCGGAAGTTCCTGCTTGGTCAGGTAGGCTAGGAATGGTTTTGTCCACGGGGCAATGACTGCCATTATTTCGTGGGCTGAGGATGTTACTTCGTTGGCCAAGCCTCCCGCTGTGTCAGAATGTTTGGTGTCGGGCAGTGCGGTTGGATCCGGACTGTTATTTCCAGATTCCCCTTCCCATGAGACGGATGGCTTGAATAGCCTTTTCAAGAAAATGTTGGGGGGACTGCATCGTGCTTTGCGCCGATGCGTGCCAAGACGTCTGTTGCCTGATTGTTTTCCCGGGCTATATGGTGAAATTCGAGCCCTTCGAACCGAGCTGACATTTTTAGGGCGGCGTTGCGATAGGCTGCCATTTTCGGATCCTTGGCATCAAAGTCTCCATTTATTTGGGATATCGCGAGGTTCGAATCCTCACGCACCTCTAGGCGTTGAATGCCCATGGAGACTGCCATCCAGAGGCCGTGTAGAAGGGCCTCATAGTCGGCTGCGTTATTGGAGTCTGTATACATTATCTGGAGTACGTATTGAACTGTATCTCCTGTTGGAGACGTCAAAACGACACCAGCCCCCAGACTAGCTAGCATTTTGGAGCCGTCGAAGTGCATGATCCAATTGGAATAATTGCCGTACTCTTTAGGGAGTTCGGCTTCAGTCCATTCGGCGACGAAGTCGGCCAAAACTTGCGACTTGATAGCTCACCGTGGCTTGTAGGTAATGTCGAACGGGAGGAGCTCAATGGCCCATTTGGCAATCCGGCTCGTCGCATCGCGGTTGTTTATAATGTCGTTAAGAGGTACTTCGGAGGCTACTATTATTGAACACTCTTGAAAGTAGTGTCGCAGCTTCCGGGATACCATAAACACCGCGTACGCTATCTTTTGATAATGAGGGTACCGTGACTTGCATGGAGTGAGGATAGTGGACACGTAGTAAACTGGTTTTTGAAGGGGAAATTTGTGTTCGTACGTTTCTCGTTCGACGACGAGCACTGCGCTTACAACTTTATGAGTTGCCACAATGTATAATAGCATTGGTTCGCCGATGTTAGGCACGGCCAGGACCGGGTTTGTTGCCAATATGGCTTTTATTTCTTCGAGTCTAGCCGTGGCGGCATCCGTCCACTCGAAGTGTTCGGTGCACCGAAGGAGGCGATAAAGGGGTAATGCCTTTTCTCTCAAGCGGGAGATAAAGCGGCTTAGAGCCGCCACGCATCCCGTCAATTTTTGTGTTTGTTTGAGGTCTTTTGGAATATACAATTGTGACCGAGCTCGGATCTTGGCTGGGTTTGCTTCAATTCCTCTACCGGATACAATGAAGCCCAAGAGCTTTCCGGCTGGTATGCCGAAAACGCATTTTTCCGGGTTAAGCTTGATGTCATATGTCCGGAGGTTATCGAATGTGAGCCTCAAGTCGTCTACTAGAGTTTCGACATGCTTGGTTTTGACGACCACGTCATCTACGTATGCCTCCACTGTTTTGCCGATTTGGTTTGCCACACATGTCTGAATCATGCGCTGATATGTTGCACCAGCGTTTTTGAGCCCGAAGGGCATTGTGTTGAAGCAGAACGGGCCGTATGGGGTGATGAATGCCGTTGCGGCTTGGTCTGGCTCTGCCATCTTAATTTGATGGTAGCCGGAGTATGCGTCGAGGAAACACAATGAATCGTGTCCTGTGGTGGCGTCGATAATTTGATCGATGCGGGGGAGGGGGAAGGGATCCTTTGGGCAAGCCTTGTTGAGGTCCTTGAAATCGACACATAGGCTCCAGGATTTGTCCTTCTTTGGTACCATCACCAGGTTCGCTAGCCAGTCCGAATGTTTTATGTCTGATGAATCCGGCCTCTAGTAGTTTGGCTAGCTCCTCTCCCATGGCTTGTCTCTTTGGTTCGGAGAAACGCCGAAGAGCCTGCTTGACAGGCTTGAATCCTTTTAGGATGTTTAGGCTGTGCTCGGCCAGCCTGCGTGGGATTCCTGGCATGTCTGAAGGGTGCCAGGCAAAAATGTCCCAATTTTCGCGTAGGAATTCTCGTAGTGCAGCGTCTACATCAGGGTTTAATTGCACCCCAATGGAGGCCGTTTTTGTAGGGTCCGTTGGGTGGACTTGGAATTTGACTATTTCGTCCGCCGGTTTAAAGGAGGTGGACTTGGTTCTTTTATCGAGTATCACGTCGTCCCTGTTCACCGTGGAGCGTAGCGCAGTCAGTTCTTCGGCCGCTAGGGCTTCAGATAGTGCCTCAAGGGCCAGTGCGGCTGTCTTGTTTTCGGCGTGGAGTGCTATGTCCGGGTCACTAGCAAGAGTGTTGATCCCGTTGGGTCGGGCATTTTGAGCTTCATGTACCCGTAATGGGGTATAGCTTGAAAAATTAATAATGCCTCTCGCCCTAATAGAGCGTGGTATCCGCTGCTGAACGGGGCCACTTGAAACATGACCTCCTCAGATCTATAATTATCCGGCATGCTGAACACCACATCCAGTGTGATTTTTCCTGTACAACATGCTTCCCGACTAGGGATTATTCCTCTAAAGGTCGTGTTGCTTCGCTCAATGCGGCTCTAGTCTATTTCCATTTTTTGAAGGGTTTCCTCGTAAATGAGGTTCAATCCGCTGCCACCGTACATGAGTACCTTGGTAAGTCGAAAGTCGTCCACTATTGGACTGAGGACCAATGCGGCTGGTGCTCGGGCTGTTCAGAATTTAGGTTCATCACTGGCATTAAAGGTAATAGCCGTGTCACTCCATGGGTTCATTGTTGCTACTTGGTAGACTTCGGCAAGGTTGTGGAGTATTCGTTTTCGCATGTTATTTGATGCAAAAGTCTCGAAGATTGTTAATACCGTACTGGTATCCCTGGGGTGGTGCTCTGTGAATTCTGGAGTTAGAAGCTCCTCGCCACTTTTGGCCACCCGCCGAAGTATTGAACATGCTCTAAGGCTATGAGTTGGTGTGGCGCCCTCTGTACTATGAATTTTACAGGGTCCATTGAGCCATCCCTCCAGTACGGTTCCATGCCCTCTAGATGGTTTTTGCTTTTTGGTGTTTAACCTAGGTGCCTGGCGATGATGCACCGTTTTATTTCGGACTGGGGTTGTATTCAGGGTCGGATTGTCCCAAAATTTTATTTTGGTTTTCCATGCGCTTTCCATCACACAGTACTTTCGTACTATGGATGCCAAGTCGGCGAAGCGTGTAATTTCACAGCAACTTATGGCGTTGAGGATTCCCTTATCCGTGCAATTATTGTAGAAGAATGAAACTGCATCCTCCTCGCGGCAGTCCTCTATCCTGTTCATAACCAGGAGGAATCTGGCCCAGTAATGGTGTACTGTTTCTGTGGGCTCTTGCGGAAGTTGGGATAAATCCCTTATATTTGGGTGGGTGGGTGGAATTAAATACGGAATCTCGCCCAATCTGAGACTCAGGGGCCAAGGAGTTTCCGAACTCGGGAACTTGAGTTCTTGGATATTGTCCAATGAATCTAGCCCGCTGCCTGACTTTAGGTTCAGGGCTTGAGTGACGTCCTTCCCTCCGCAGGTATCCGGCTTGGAGGGATCGGGAATCCGGACATAACTAGTCCTTAAGATAGATGAAGGATTGCCGCATTGTTCCTCCACCACCGCAACGTGGTGGGTGACCTGGGGAGAGTTAATCTCTCTCAGATCGGGTTTAAGCCCAATTTGATCGTAGTCTGTAGCGACTCCCTAGGCAGCGATGTGATCCAAGAGCTAGTTCAAGAAAGAGAGCTCCATCAGATCTAGCTGCTCGGCGAGTTCCGAGTTGGCATAAAGATTGCTTTCAATGACCCGAGAAGTCATCGTCGGCGCGGCGGCCGAACAGGCTGTCGGGGAAACTGGTCCACGAACACCTATGGGGCCGGTGGACCGAGCCCCTTTCGGTTCGGCGGGGGCGGAGATCACACGAAGAGCAGATCGAGGCGAAGCACACGAGCGGTTTACCCAGCTTCGGAGCTCTCCGGAGAGATAACACTCCTACTGCTGCTTGTTTGATTATCTTGTGTTCTTGCTCCAGAGAGCGAGCGTAGTGTTTTTCTGGGTTCCGAACCAGTCGAACCTCCGAACCGAACCCCCTCTACGGTGCGCATGGGCCTCCTTGTATACGCTAAAGGGGTCACCGACAGGTGGCAACGCAGAGAAGGGTACAAATGTAAAAAGTGAGGTGGTTGGTACAGTTACTTGTACAGTGCACCCTACCTAACCCTGACGGCAGGAGACAAGGGCATTAAATGCCCGTCTGAGTCGCCCAAACAGTGCAGAAAAGGACCGTTAGGGGCGCCTCCGTTCGCCACGATGGCGATCTTGTCAGCTTCGCATGCCACTGCGCACCGCTGGCTGCACAGCCTCCCGCCACGCGCGCCTGGAGAGGCCCCCAGAGCGACATGTTGGTGGATGCGCTGGAGCGTGGGCACAGAGTGGCCGCCTGCCGCGGAAAGTGCCTTGCCGCTGCTGTTATCTTGTCGGGTCCGGAAGCTTGTCGCTCACCGGGCCTCGAGGTACCTTGGTTGGTCTTCCCGGCAAGCTCCTCTTGTCGGGGCCTTGTTGCCTTGCCGGAGCGCGTGGCGCATCGCGGCAAGTTCCTTGGAGTGCCTTGGTTGGCCTTCACGGCAAGCTCCTCTTGCCGGGGCCTTGTCTCCTGAGCTTAAATACTTTGTTCTTGAATGGCTCCAAGGGAACCACGGAGGATCTTGGCGTTCGCCCGGCAAGCCTTGCCGCGGGGTGCTGCAACTTCCCGTGCACAAGTTCGGGGTACTAGGGTACCCCTATTCTAGTACACCGACAGGAGCCCCCGGGCCTGGGCCAGACACGGTGCCGAGCGCTGTTGGGCCAGGCCCAAGACAGGGCACGGGCACACGCGTACTGGGCCACGCCGAATCTCGCTCCGTATCCACTGCGCTCTCCCTTAACGGCACGCGTCGAATGCGGCATCGTGGGAGAGATCGTGGGTGGTTCTTTATTCGGAAGGGCGATACGTCCGCCCCGCCCCTCTTTATAAGCAGAGGAAACAGGGGCAGTTCGTTCCCCCTCGCTGGTTGCTACTACTCCATCTTCACGAACCTCCGCCGCTCCCCCCTTCTTCTCAAAGCCGAGAGAGCAGCGCTCCGCCCTCCATTGCCACCAGCATCACCAACGCCGTCGACCTCCCCCACCACCTCCGCCATGGCTCCGAAAGCCGACAAGGGAAAGGGCGTGAAGTCGGCCGAGGCGCAGCAGCTCGCGGCGCTGCGGAAGGAGCGGGCGATCTTCTCCCCCCAGCTCGGCGCGAGGGAGCTGAGGGAGTACTTCTACCTCTTTTGGGTGACGGAGACGCGGGCGCATCCACGCACGAGGGTACTCCCGGCCGCTGCTTCTGGACTGGCTCCAAACGGGTACCCATTCTTCGCGTTGTTCTTCTATTGCGGGCTCTGCCCACCCTTCTCGGAGTTCTTCTGCGATATCATGAACACCTACGGCCTCCGCCTCCTTGATTTCACCCCCAACGCCGTTCTGAACATGGCAGTTTTCGCACATTTGTGCGAAAACTTTGTCGGAGTCCACCCCAATGTTGCCCTTTTCCGCCACTTCTTCATGCCTTGGGTAGAGAGAGGAGAGCCGCTTGCCGGAGGGATCGCCTGGATCTCGAGAGTCGGCAAGAAGGATGCGTACTTGGAGGGTGAGCTCCGCAGCAAGTGGGAGGAGTGGAGAGCGGAGTGGTGCTGGATCGTCGAGGAGAATCCACAGCCCTTCACCGCCGTGCGCCAAGCTCCAATAGTGCGCGGCAATGACTGGAGCAACGTGGCCCCGGAAGACGAGAGGCTGAAGATCGCCATTACTAGGATCCTTCGCCTCAGGCTTGCCGGGCTCACTGTAAGCGCTGTAGGCGCAGAATTCCTCCATCGCCGCATCGCCCCCCTGCAGGAGAGGGGGAGGCCCGCCTGGGAATTCAAGAACTCGGCGGACATCATGAGGCTGCGGCCGGGCCTCAACTACAACTTCACCGTCATGGAGCTGGATGCAATGCTCCTGGAGTTGTTCAAACGCGATCCCTAGCACCCATTCACGCTGCTGAGGGGCGTCGTTCCATTGTGCAATAATTCTTCGCTTGACCGGATCCGCGCCATGATGTCGTTGTGCGATTCACATGGAATCGTTCCAACTTGGCAAGAGCCTGCGGATGACATCGTGCAAGCGTTCTTCGACAACTTGGAAGAAGTGCCGGTCCGCGCTGACGAGCAGAAGAGCCTCACCCGTGACACCACCGACGAGGAGCTGCAGCGCATCGCCACTAGGGCGGAAGAGGTTGCGGCCGCAGCTGCCGCGGGCGCGTTCGGGTTCACTGTGGAGGAGGCGGAGGCGGCAAACCTCGCCGAGCGCGCGGAGTTCATTGGCGAGGAAGAGCCTGCCGGCTCTGAAGCTGAGCCGAGCGAGGCCGGCGAGGAAGAGCCCGAGCCTTCAGAAAGCTTGCCGCAGGCGGAGCCCCCGGCCCCGCCAAGGAGGCGTCTTCGCAGGGCTGCGGACGTAGCGGGGCGGCAGCCGGGCCAACAGCCCCCGAGCCGCACGACACGCTCTACCACGGCAAGCAATGTTGCCGCGGGAGCGCCTCACGCAGCAGCGGCAACCGGAGCGGGATCTTCCCGGGCCACCGCCACCGCCCCCGCCAAGCGGGCAAGGGATCCTACTCCTCCGCCTCGCCACACCGGAGGGGAGCCGGACTTCGATCTTTCCGCGCTCAGCTCCGACGAGGAGGAAGAAGAGTAAGTTTCTTTGGTGCTCTTGTAGTTCTTCAATCTTGCTGTTTTTATCTTGTATATGACTTGCTTCAATCTGGACTCCTTTCTTTTCAGGACGCTGGTCCAGAGAACGGCGAAGAGGGCCAAGGCCGCGGTGATTGTCATCGAAGATGACCCCACCGTGTCAGCAGGGGGTGGGTCTGAGACCACCTTGACGGACCCGGCAACCACTCCTCAAAGCAGCGCCCAGCGCAGCCCCCAGCGTAAGTTCATAGTTAGCTTTCTGCTGTCAGGCGCGCATGAGTGCTTTTTCCTTTGTTGATATCTTGCTTGTTGATTTGTGTAGGAGCAGAGCAGCCATATCAGGAGCGCCCGGAAGCTGGTCCCGAAGTGCCATCTGCTTCGACTACGTAGCCAAGGGAGGAGTTCCCGGTAAGGGAGCGCTCTCCGGCAAGGGGCAGCACCGTCGATCCTGCGGCGGCCGAGACCGTGACTGCAGATCTTGGCACAGGTAATTCACTTGTCCAAAAACTTTCCCTTCGGTTCTTCTTCTTCTGATTTTTGATTGATTTTTCTCCCTTCTTCGTTCTTCAGACCCATCTGCTGCTGAGCCAATGGAGACAGAGGGCGCCGGCGAGGAAGGGGCCGGTGCTGATGAGACCGCCGGCGAAGAGGCCGCCAAGGTCACCGCCGCAGAAGCCGGCGAGGGGTCGGGCGATCGCACTGACGACCCTGAGGCCGCAGGAGCGCCAGGCGCTGCGCCGACCGCCGATCCCTCTGCCGCTGCTGCGGAGCCGGGCTCCGAGGAGCCCCAGCTGGTGCCTACTTGAAGGCCGGCGATGATATCTTCATCAAGCTACCCTGGGCTTCGAGCTCCAGGGCGCCGGTCGAGGGGGAAACTTTCGTTGGGGAGGTGCTCGCCTCCGCTGGACTGTCGTTGGTCGACGCGCCCAGCAGCAGCAGTGGCGAGCCTGAGGAGGAGCAGCTGCTGCGGAAACTGCTGTCACTCTAACGCGCACGGCAAGCCAAGCTGGCTTCCCGGGAAGCGCTTGTCGCGAAGGCGGGAGTTGATATGGAGAAGCGCGCGGAGGAGCTCCGGGGTCACAATCAAGAAGCTCTCCGGTCCCTGGCACAGGAGTGCGAGCGACTCGCCGAGGAGCGCACGGCCTTCCTTCTCGAGAAGGCCGAAGCTGAGGAGGAACAAAGGCTGGCCGCCGAGAAGCAGTCCCCGCGAGAAGGCAAATTGGTGCAGCGGAAGGCCAACCTCGACAGCTATGAGGAGGAGCTTGCCGAGCGCGAGCAAGCACTTGGCGGGGCGCTCAAGGAAGCAAAGGACGATGCCGCAATCATAGAGGCCGCCAAGAAAGAGCTGGAGGAGAAGGTGGCGCAGCTGGAGGCCAACATCGGGAAGAGCGGCGAGGAGATTGCCGCGCTCAAGCGTGAGCATGAGAAGGATGCTGCTGCCCACGGTGAGCTGCAAGGTCTTCTCGCTGAGAGGGGCAAGGAGCTCAGTGCCGCCAAGGATTCCAATGCGGACCTGGAGTCGAAGCTGGCCACGCTGATGCAGACGCTGGAGGCCGCCAAGGAGCGGGAGAAGACCTTGTCGGAGAAGGTCAAAGCTGACAAGGCGCTGCTGGAGAGCATCGCAGTTACCCAGAACTCGTTCAAAGATACTGTGGAGCACTGGACCGAGGGCCTGGTGAATATTGCCGCAGTCATCGACGAGGAGCTGGCGCAGCTGGGGATGGAAGACTTTAGGTATCCCTCTGACGAGAATCTCCAACCCAGCGCCAAGCTCAGCCTGTTCTTCAAGGGTGTGGCGACGGCACTCCAGCGGCTCCGGGAGAGGATCCCAAAGCAGCTGGCCGACGAGTCGCGCAAAATCTGCGCCGAGGTTCTCCAGAAGGTGCTGATGAAGGTGGCCTTCCGCAATCCAGGCCTCAGCTTCACCAACATCCTCAAGTCCTTGCCGCCAGACGCCGATCGGGACGCACTCAAGGCCCTTGTCGCACCCATTGTGGACAAGGTGAGCGAGATCAAGAGGGTTGAGGGCGACCGCCTAGACTAGGCCGCCCATTTCTTCTTTTCCCTTGTCGCTGCTAATCATGTTATGAAAACAGTCTGTTAGAGCTGCGACAAGTTATCTTGTAATATAACTTTATTTCTGTTATCAATTGCTATGTTATTTCCTCTACTAGATTCTTTACTTTGTATGTTTTTACCCTATGCTTCTAGGGAACTTGTCGGCGCAGGCATCCGAGCCGCGAGCGCTGAGTGCGGAACGTCAGCAGCCTGCTGGCGGCACTGCTTCCGACAAGAAACCTTGTCGCTACTAGATGCAGCACACTTAGGTTGTTGAGCGGACTCGAAACAAAGTAAGGGCGCAACTAGCCACGAGTTGGTTCCTCCACGCACAGGTTTTCCATACAAAGCAGGGTCGTTCGAGGAAGATAACTCAAAAATTTAAAAACTGATTGCTCCAACTTTGGCAACTTAGCTTTTCTATCGTTTGCTTCCCGGCAAGGCAAAACTTTACTTGAACGACGCCTGGTCCATACCACAATCTTCTCCTTCCCCACCCCGGCAAACTTGTGTGCGATGGAACCTTCTTTGCCTTTGTTGAAAAAGAAGAAAGAAGAGAAAATAATGATATGGAGCCCTTCGGCTCGTTATTGCTTACCGGATGTAGGTGCTGCACAAAGTGTCAGATAACGCATGCAAGAAAGAAACTAATGCATGAAATGGACAAGTTGTGCGGAGCACATGGGGTTGTATTTATGCACGGGATCTGCGCCCGGCTTGTACAAAGGATTACATGCAACAGCGGCAAGACTTGTACAAAAGGTGGTTGCCGGAACGGGTTCCGGCAACCGCGCCCTACGGAAAAAACTTACGAAGATGTTCTATGTTCCAGGAGTTGCTCACCGGAATGCCATCTTCGGTCTCAAGGCGGACAGCACCGGGCCTTGTGACTCGTTTCACCTGATAAGGGCCTTCCCACTTCGGCGTCAACTTGTTGGAATTCTTGGCGGACTGAACGCGCCGAAGAACAAGGTCGCCTTCCTCGAAGCTTCTGGCCTTAACTTTGCGGCTATGGTAGCGGCGCAAAGCTTGCTGGTATCGAGCAGCTCGTACAGCAGCCTGAAGATGATCTTCCTCAAGGAGCAGCGCGTCGTCTTGTCGCAGTTGTTCTTGCTCAAGCTCATCATAAGCGAGCACTCGAGGCGATCCGTATACGAGTTCCGTGGGGAACTGTCTCTGCTCCATAGACTAGAGCAAAAGGCGTCTGGCCAGTGGCTCGATTTGGCGTCGTTCTGATCGACCAAAGAACCACCGGCAGCTCCTCGATCCAGTTTCTTCCGCACTTGTGCAGCCTGTCGAAAGTTCTGGTCTTGAGCCCGCGCAGCACTTCAGCATTTGCCCTCTCTACTTGACCATTGCTTCTCGGATGAGCAACAGAAGCGAAGCAGACCTTGGCGCCAAGGTCTTGGACGTACTGCATGAAGGTGCAGCTCGTGAATTGCGTGCCGTTGTCGGTGATGATCCTGTTAGGGATCCCGAAATGGCAAACAATTGACCTGAAGAACTTGACTGCTGACTGTGCTGTCACCTTCCTCACTGGCTGCACTTCCGGCCACTTTGTGAACTTGTCGATTGCGACGTACAAGTACTCAAGGCCCCCGACAGGTCGGGGGAAAGGGCCGAGGATATCGAGCCCCCAGACCGAAAATGGCCAGGATAAAGGGATCGTCTGGAGAGCTTGAGCTGGCTGGTGTATCTGTTTGGAGTGGAACTGGCACGCTTCACACTTGGTTACTTGTGCAGTTGCATCCTGGAGGGCTGTCAGCCAAAAGAAACCTTGCCAGAAAGCTTTGTCGGCAAGTGCTCTTGCGCCAATGTGGTGGCCATTTATGCCTCCATGTATCTCTGCCAACAGCTTTTGTCCATCTTCCCGGCAAATACACTTCAATTTCACACCGTTGAGTCTTCTTCTGTACAGTATGCTATCGACAAACTGGTACATACTTGACTGCCGGGCTACTTTTTCCGCTTCTTCTTGCTCTTCGGGAAGTTCTCCTGTCTGAAGGAAATGGACAATCTGCTGTGCCCATGCTGGAGCTTGTGGCTCGACAACAAGGACTAAAGGCACATCTGCTGCTGCGGGAACATCCGCTTCTACGGCAAGGACTTGCGACCCTGCCGGAGCTTGATGTTCCCCGGCAAGCTTGCCGGAGCAAAACTTGTCGGGAGCGTCTGCTTCAACGGAACAAACCATAAGGCTTGTCGGAGCAGACTACCCCTCAGCATCCTTGGTGTTGATCTTGGGGACTTTCTTGGCGGCGGCTTCGGGGAGCTCTGCCGGGAAGTAGTCACCAGAAACCAACTTCCTCTTCTTGCTTTGTCCAGTTGATGGTGTTACGGATGGTTGAGTCAACTTGAGCACAAAGATCCCTGGTTCCACAGGTAACTTTAGTGCGGCGCACTTTGACAGGCCATCAGCAATGTCATTCTGAGCTCTTGGGATATGCTCCATCTGTAAGCCGTCAAAGTGTTCTTCTAGCTTCCTCACTTCATCAACATATGCTTCCATCAATGGACTCTGGTAGTTCTTGTTCACTTGGCGGACGACAAGTTGTGAGTCACCCCTGACAATGAGCTTCTTGATCCCAAGGTCTGCTGCGATTCTGAGACCGGCAAGCAATCCTTCATACTCTGCAGTATTGTTGGTTGCTTGCTCCTTGGGAAAGTGCATCTGGACTACGTACTTGACGTGCTCTCCGGTGGGCGCGACAAGCATCACGCCCGCACCGGCGCCTTGCAGCGAGAAGGCACCATCAAAGCACATCAGCCACTCTTTGCTTGCCTCTTTGACGGGGATGCTCGTCTCTGGAATTTCTTCATCTGGAGTTGGCGTCCATTCTTCTATGAACTCTGCCAATGCTCTGCTTTGGATAGTTGAAGTGCTCTCAAACTTGAGGCCAAAGCTTGACAGTTCCAGCGCCCACTCGGCAATCCTGCCTGTCGCTTCTGGATTTTGCAGTATCCTCTTCAGCGGAAAGTGAGTGACGACTGTGATCTCATGTGCTTGGAAGTAATGGCGCAGCTTTCTCGAGGCCATGAGGAGGCCGAAAAGCAACTTCTGCACACCAGAGTACCTTGATCTAGCCCCCTGTAGAAGGGAACTGACAAAGTAAACTGGACGTTGCACCATTCTCTTCTGCATCTTATCATGCTCCTGCGCAGATCATCTCTGTCGGGACCAGAGCTTGTCGGTGAAGCCCCCTGCTTGTCGCTGGATGCATCTGCCGTGGTTGCTGGCTCATCATCTGCCTCCCTCTCCGCCACTAACGCAGCACTAACCACTTGATTGGTTGCCGCTATATACAGCAGCAACTTCTCTTGCGGCTTAGGTGCGACAAGTGTTGGAGTGGAGGACAGGTATCTCTTCAAGTCCTGCAGCGCAGCCTCCGCCTCCGGAGTCCATTTTATTGGACCTGCCTTTTTCAAAATTTTGAAAAATGGCAGGGCGCACTCAGCAGATCTAGAGATAAACCTGCTGAGAGCAGCCACGGAACCTGCAAGCCTGCGTACATCCTTGACGCGCTTTGGTGCTTCGATCTGCTCAATGGCCTTGATCTTGTCGGGATTGGCTTCAATTCCCCGCTTAGACACGAAGAACCCGAGAAGCTTGCCGGAAGGGACTCCAAACACGCACTTCTCAGGGTTAAGCTTGAGGTTGATCTTGCGCAGATTTGCAAATGTCTCGTCTAAATCTTGAATCAGGGTCGCCCTGTTCTTGCTTTTGACCACTATGTCATCCATGTAGGCTTCCACATTTCTGTGCATCTGTGGCTCAAAAGCGTGGTGGACTACCCTTGCAAATGTTGAACCAGCATTCTTCAAACCGAAAGGCATCCGTACGAAGCAGTACGTGCCACACGGGGTGATAAATGCGGTTTTCTCTTCATCTTCTTCTGCCATGAAGATCTGATGGTATCCTGAGTATGCATCAAGAAATGAAAGCAAATCACATCCGGCTGTGGAGTCAACAATCTGGTCAATGCGCGGCAAGGGAAATGGGTCTTTGGGACAAGCTTTATTAACATCAGTGAAGTCAATACAAAGCCTCCATTTCCCGTTAGCCTTGCGCACGACAACAGGATTGGCCAACCACGTGGGATGGAGCACTCCTCTGACAAGGCCTGCTGCTTCCAACTTCTTGATTTCTTCTGCGATGAATTCTTGGCGCTCCACTGCCTGTTTCCTGACTTTCTGCTTGACGGGCCGCGCATGAGGACAGACGGCAAGGTGGTGCTCAATTACTTTCCTGGGAACACCGGGGATATCAGACGGTTGCCACGCAAACACGTCGACATTCGCCCGCAGGAAAGCAACGAGCGCGCTTTCCTATTTGGGGTCAAGAGTGGCGCTGATGGTGAAGGTACCACCAGTGCCGTCCTCCTTGGCGGACACCTTCTTGGTCTCAGGTGGAGCTTCCATTGCCTTCTTACACTTGCCGGTGGAGCTCGATGGTGCGTCCTCGACGGTAGCGCAGCACTCCGAAGAGGTGCGCTTGCCGGAGTGGGCATCAGAGCTCTTGCCGGACTTGGTCTTCCTCTTCCCCCCGGGAGCTTCAGCGGCAAGTGTCTTGCGTTCTGCTGCGGCTGCTGCTTCCCGGTAGATCTTGTCGGCACAGATAAGAGCATCCTTCTTGTCGCCAGGGACAGAGATGACACTTATCGGGCCTGGCATTTTCAGTACGTTGTACGCACAGTGAGAGGCTACCATGAACTTGGCGAGTGCCGGACGGCCAAGGATTCCATTGTAAGGTAATGGAAAGTCAGCAACATCAAACGTGACCCTCTCAGTCCTGAAGTTCAGCTCGCTGCCAAATGTTACCGGCAACGTGATCTTTCCCTTCGGCTTGCTCCTTCCCAGGTTGATTCCTTGAAATGTACCGGTCTCTTCGAGCTCGCTGTCAGGGATCTGGAGTTTCTGGAGCACCGCAGAGGAGATCAGGTTCAAGCCGGCCCCGCCATCAACTAGCATCTTAGTGACCTTGAGGTTGCGGATTGTTGGTGAAACCAACATCGGCAAGCACCCAACCGCAGTTATGCGATCAGGGTGGTCCTCAATATCAAAGATGATAGGCGTGCTGGACCATCTCAGAGGCTTGCGTGACTCGACGGGTGGTTCTGCTGCATTAACTTCCCGCACCCACTGCTTGAGCTGACGGTGCGAGGTATGCAGAGAAGCACCACCGTCAACGCACAGGACCTCTGTGGCTTTCTGGAACTCCTGCTCATCAGTCTCCTCATCATCCATGTCTTCATCGTCGTCGTCATCTTCATCCTTGTCGCGGCCGCGAGGAGGTCTGTCTCCTTGCCGCTGTTTGGCCTTGCTGCGGCGTCCTCCTCGGCCGGGACGTTTCTTGCCGGATCCCCCAGCACCTTCTTGGGCCTTCTCCTTGTCGCACCGCTCATATTCGGCTTTCTGTTGCTCAACAAGCTGCTCGACTTTCTTACAGTTCTGGAGATCATGGCCCTTGGTGCGGTGGATCTTGCAATACTGCTTGTTGGTGCTGTCCTGCTTGTTGGCGACCGCCACCTCCGCGGCAACCTCCTTGCGGAGTCACCAGCTTTGGCTTCCTTGGCGCCACCACCATTGCCGGACTGCTCAACAACTAGCACCTCTTTGCCTTTCCTCCTCCTGTTGTTCCGCCGCTGTTTTTTCCTTGCCGGGGCAGCATCTTCACTATCAGATCCTCCCGCTCCTACATTCTCTCCGGGGAGTCTCCTTCCTTCTTCAGCACGTGCACACTTGTCGTCCAGTGCATATAACTCACTGACGTCCCTGATCTTGCACATCGCCATTTCCTCCCGCATCCTGCGGTTTCGCACGTTCTGATGGAACGCGTTGATCACCGCAGCAGGGTGGACGTCTGGGATGTTGTGCTGCACACTGCTGAAGCTCTGAATGTACTTGCGCAGGGGCTCTCCTTCCTTCTGGGCGAGCAGATGAAGATCACTCTCCTGGCCATGAGGCTTGTGTCCGCCTGTGAAGGCGCCGACAAACTGATGGCACAGATCAGCCCAAGAGGATATGGAGTTGTCCGGCAAGTGCATGAGCCAGGATCTGACGTTGGGCTTGAGCACCAGCGGGAAGTAGTTGGCAAGGATCTTGTCATCCCGTCCCCCGGCAGCCTACACCGCAATGGTGTAGATGCTGAGGAACTCCGACGGATGCGTCTTGCCATCGTACTTCTCCGGTACGTCTGGCTTGAAGTTCTTCGTGCTGGGCCACTGGACTTGCCGCAGCTCACGAGTGAACGCAGGGCAACCTACCGCGTACGGCAGATCGCCTGGTTCCCCTGGCGCATGCATGTCAACAGAGGGCCCAGCGCGCTTGTCGGATTGACGTCGTGCTTCTCTTTGGCGCTCGATGCGAGTTCGGGCGTCTTCTTGTTGTCGATCATGAAGAACTTGGCGCTGATCGCGACGAGCCCGTGGATCCGACAATGCGGGGGAGTCGCTGTCGAGGTGGATCCGGCGAGTCGGCGATCTTGGCCTTCGGGGTGGTGATTGCATGGTAGTTGCACCTCCACCCGTTTCGTCGCCACCGGCTCGCGCCCGGCAACCCTGCCGCGGCGGCGATGCGCTCGGACGCCGTGCAGTGTCGCTGTTGGCGTAGCCGATGAGAGTCTGAATGGTGGCCCTCCATTCGTCGATCTTGTCCGACGTCGGAGGGTAATCTAGGAGCAGTTGAGCTCGTGCCAAAGCTTCTGCTGGAGTGGTGGGTGGCAGTGGCGGACGGCGCGAGGAGCGGGACGTGCTCGGACTTCTAACTATGTTAGAAGGAGCAGTATCCCGTCCAGGCGACCGTGCCCCACTCGTGCCAGCACGCTGGCGTGCATGCTGGTCTTGAGCGCCCCGAGATCCACCAGCTTGGTCTTGGCCTATCATGCGTATGGCACTGCAAGTGCCATGACGCTGTTGGTCTTGCGCCTCCTGAGAGCGGCGCAGAACATGTACAGTCGCCGAGGTTTGTGCAGCCTTGTCCTTGGGCCTGGCAGCATCATAAGCTTCCTCGTCGACGTCCATTCTTCCGCCGGCGTCCATTCCACCACCCGTTTGCTCCAACGGTGGCGGAAGTGACGTGGACGGAGCGGCTGCCGCTGAAGTCTTCTTCTTCGGTGGCATGTTCATGAAGGGAATGAAGATCTAGCTCGTGTGAACGGCGGATCAGGTTCACACAATCTCGACGCCCCCTACCTGGCGCGCCAAAGATGTCGGGGAAACTGATCCACTAACACCTATGGGGCCGGCGGACCGAGCCCCTTTCGGTTCGGCGGGGGGCGGAAATCACACGAAGAGCAGATCGAGGCGAAGCACACGAGCGGTTTACCCAGCTTCGGAGCTCTCCGGAGAGATAACACTCCTACTGCTGCTTGTTTGATTATCTTGTGTTCTTGCTCCAGAGAGCGAGCGTAGTGTTTTTCTGGGTTCCGAACCAGTCGAACCTCCGAACCGAACCCCCTCTATGTTGCGCATGGGCCTCCTTTTATACGCTAAAGGGGTTACCGACAGGTGGCAACACAGAGAAGGGTACAAATGTAAAAAGTGAGGTGGTTGGTACAGTTACTTGTACAGTGCACCCTACCTAACCCTGAAGGCAGGGGACAAGGGCATTAAATGCCCGTCTGAGTCGCCCAAACAGTGCAGAAAAGGACCGTTAGGGGCGCCTCCGTTCGCCACGATGGCGATCTTGTCAGCTTCGCATGCCACTGCGCACCGCTGGCTGAACAGCCTCCCGCCACGCGCGCCTGGAGAGGCCCCCAGAGCGACACGTTGGTGGATGCGCTGGAGCGTGGGCACAGAGTGGCCGCCTGCCGCGGCAAGCGCCTTGCCGCTGCTGTTATCTTGTCGGGTCCGGAAGCTTGTCGCTCACCGGGCCTCGAGGTACCTTGGTTGGTCTTCCTGGCAAGCTCCTCTTGCCGGGGCCTTGTTTCCTTGCCAGAGCGTGTGGCGCGACGCGGCAAGTTCCTTGGAGTGCCTTGGTTGGCCTTCCCGGCAAGCTCCTCTTGCCGGGGCCTTGTCTCCTGAGATTAAATACTTTGTTCTTGAATGGCTCCAAAGGAACCACGGAGGATCTTGGCATTCGCCCGGCAAGCCTTGCCGCGGGGTGCTGCAACTGCCTGTGCACAAGTTCGGGGTACTAGGGTACCCCTATTCTAGTACACCGACACAGGCGGTCATAAGAAAACCGCCCAGCCGGAGAGTTTGGCCGATAGCCAAAGCTCCTTTTGCAATAGTGCCGTCTTTAAAGACGGGATGAGGCATCCTTCCTGATGGCGATGGCACAGCGGAACTCTCAATGAAAGCACCAATGTCGGTGTCAAAACCGGCGGAACTCGGGTAGGGGGTCCCGAACTGTGCTCTAGGCGGATGGTAACAGGAGACAAGGGACACGATGTTTTTACCCAGGTTCGGGCCCTCTCGATGGAGGTAAAACCCTACTCCTGCTTGATTAATATTGATGGTATGGGTAGTACAAGAGTAGATCTACCACGAGATCAGAGAGGCTAAACCCTAGAAGCTAGCCTATGGTATGATTGTTGTTCGTCCTACGGACTAAAACCCTCCGGTTTATATAGACACCGGAGAGGGCTAGGGTTACACAGAGTCGGTTACAATGAGAGGAGATCTACATATCCGTATCGCCAAGCTTGCCTTCTACACCAAGGAAAGTCCCATCCAGACACGGGACGAAGTCTTCAATCTTGTATCTTCATAGTCCAGGAGTCCGGCCAAAGGTCATAGTCAGGCTATCCGGACACCCCCTAATCCGGGACTCCCTCAGTAATCTTTATGAAGATTACTACGGAGACGGAGACGATTGAGCTAGATCGGCAGTAGTAGTATTGTAGTAGTTGTATCTCCATAGTCCTGCGTGTGTTGTGGAGTATGACTTGGTGTGTACTTGATTTCGGAGGCGTAGAAAAATAATGTATAGGAGCTTGGAATGCCTCTGATGAGATGTATCTTCCTTTCACCGCAGTTGTACTCTAGCCTAGGCTTGTACTAAACTATGTATGGTGTGTATGACCGATGGTATATATATGGCAGTTTCTACATTACCATGTTCCACGGATGAACATCTCTCCATTCCGTGTCATCCATTACATTATGCACTCCTATGTCAGAATTTTGCCATCCTTGTCTAAACCATTGTCTTGTTTTTCCTAGGATGGTCAACACCCGAAGCACCCCTGCTGCCCAGGAGCAGGGTGAAGCCAGTGGGGCTAGGGATGGAAATCTGCCTCATCCACCTTCCCTGGCTGAAGTCATGTTGGAGGCGGAAAGGAACAAACGCGAGACCAACCGACTGTTGGATCGCATTGAGCAGAACACTACACATCACCAAAGGAACGACTTGGTGTCTATCAATGACTTTATCAAGTTGTACCCACCAACCTTCCATAATTCCGTCGATCCCCTCGATGCGGATGATTGGCTTCGCGACATCACCCATAAGCTATGTTCTACCAACGTAGCCAAAGCTAACAAGGTCACTTACGCTTCTTATCACCTTGAAGGCTCCGCCAGCCTATGGTGGGAGAACTATGAGGCCATGCACCCAGCTGGCCAGATTACCACTTGGGCAGACTTCAGCGAGGCTTTTCGTGAGCACCACATCCCGGAAGGTCTTATGGATTGTAAGAGAGAGAAGTTTTGCAATTTCACCCAAGGCAAGCTAACCGTGGATGCCTATAGCTGAGAGTTTGGAAACCTAGCATGCTATGCTCCTGAAGAAGTGTCCACCAACGCCAAGAAGCAGGAGAGGTTCCGAAAGGGACTCAGTCCAGAGCTTCGCCATGATCTCCGTTTGCACGAGTGCACCTCCTTCCAGAAGCTAGTGAACAAAGCTATCAGTGCTGAGACTGGCCAGACTAGTTATGAAGCTACACGCAAGCACTCCCGTGATACTGGTTCATCATCTGGTTCTGGCTCTCATAAGCACCGGGTGTGGGTGCCAAACACAGCTCTGCCACCCAGATACACTCCAAGGCCATCCTATCATGTGCCTCGTCCAACCCAGCAGTATGCACCGCCCAAGGCTTATGGTGGATCAACCGCCAATGCTCCTCCATGCACCAACACTGTGGCATGCTTCAAGTGCGGATAGCCGGGTCACTACATGCGACAGTGTCCCTAGAACAACAACCCAAACCAGCCCGGAAAAGCTGTTGGCCGTGGCAAACCAGCAGGAAAGGTGTATTATGCCAAGCTAGCCACCACTGCACGTGGCCATGTGAACTGTGTCTCAGCTGAAGAGGCTCAGGATGATCCCAACATCGTTCTTGGTACACTCCTTGTTAATTGCCATCCGGCATCTGTTCTTTTTTATACTGGAGCATCTCATTCATTCATTTCTGAGATCTATGCTCGTTTGCACAACACCACATTTTGTGACATGCCCACTTCCATGGTAATTCAGACCCCGGGCTCCAAATGGCAAACTTCTAGACTAAGCCATGGGAATGAAATTCATGTCGATAGACTTGTATTCCTTGCATCTTTGATAGTCTCAAATCCTCAAACATTGATATCATCTTGGGAATGGACTGGATGACAACCCATCATGCTAAGATTGATTGTTACTCTAGGGCTGTTCAACTTACACATCCATCGAGCAAGGTAGTCAATGTCTTGACCCGAGTGTCTGAGCGTCAGCTCTACTCTCTCAATGCTAGTCCTCCGTCAGACCTCGAAGATATTCTGATAGTCCGTGACTTCCCGGATGTCTTTCCAGAAGAACTGCCAGGTGTTCCACCTAACAGGGATGTCGAGTTCATGATAGATCTTGTCCCGGTAACTGTCCCAATCTCTAGGAGACCCTATAAGATGGCACCACTAGAACTAGCTGAACTCAAGAAACAACTCGATGAGTCCTTGAAGAAGGGTTTCATCCGTCCTAGTTCCTCTCCTTGGTCTTGCCCCATTCTCTTCATCAAGAAGAAGGATGGTACGAATCAGATGGTTGTAGATTATCGACCCGTTAACTTGGTCACCATAAAGAACAAGTACCCGCTCCCCAGGATCCCCAGGATCAACAATCTGTATGACCAGCTCGATGGATCCTCAGTCTTTTCCAAAATGGACTTGAGGTTGGGTTACCATCAAATCAAAATCAAGAACGGGGGCATTCCCAAAACGGCCTTTGTTACTCGTTATGGCCAATACGAGTACACTGTCATGTCCTTCGGTTTAACCAATGCCCCAGCCACCTTCTCTTGGCTAATGAACTCGATCTTCATGGACTACTTGGATAAATTCGTCGTGGTTTACCTCGATGATATACTCATCTACTCCAAGAATGAGGAAGAACATGTCGAGCATCTAAGGCTGGTATTGACGAAACTTCGAGAGCACCGCCTTTATGCCAAATTCTCTAAATGTGAATTCTGGTTATCAGAAGTGACCTACCTAGGCCATGTAATCTCTGGTAAGGGTATTGTTGTCAATCCCGAGCAAGTTTAGGCCGTTCTTAATTGGACTCCACCTAAGACGGTCAAGCAAGTTCGGAGTTTCCTTGGCTTAGCGAGCTACTATCGACGCTTTGTCGAGAACTTCTCCAAAGTTGCTAAACCTCTAACGGAACTCCTCAAGAAGGATAAAAAGTTCGAGTGGACCCCATAGTGTGAGTACAGTTTTCAGGAACTGAAAAGACGCCTGACATCTGCTCCCGTACTGGTACCACCAGATTTCTCCAAGGACTTTGTTATCTACTACGACGCCTTGCGACAAGGACTATGTTGCATACTCATGCAAGATCATCATGTAACTACCTATGCTTCACGACAGTTGCATCCACACGAGGAAAACTATCCTACACATGATCTAGAGCTTGCAGCTGTAATCCATGCACTTAAAACTTGGCGACATTACCTTCTCGGTACTTGTTGCAAAATCTTCACCGATCACCAAAGTCTAAAATACATATTCACTCAACCGGATTTGAACCTTAGGCAAAGACGTTGGGTCGAGTTGATCATGGATTACGACTTAGGGATAACTTACACCCCGGGAAAGGCCAATGTCATGGACGATGCACTAAGTCGCAAATCTTTATTGTAACAACCTGATGTTGCAATAAACTCAACCACTTCTCCATGAGAAATTTCAGAAGCTTAACCTTCACATTGTTCCTCAAGGATTCCTATCTATCTTGGTGTCTAAACCTACCCTCACAGATGAAATCATAGCTGCCCAGAAGCGTGATAAAGGTATAATCGTATCCAGGAGAACATTGCTAGCGACGTTGCTAAATGTTTCTCTATGGATGACCAAGGTATTGTCTTCTTCGAGAACCATCTAGTGGTTCCCAAGAACCAGCATCTATGGCAGTTGATCCTTGGAGAGTCTCATGAATCTCCTGTCAGCATTCATCCTGGTAGTACTAAAATGTATCAAGACCTACGCCAGAGGTTTTGGTGGACTAGGATGAAGAGAGAAATTGCTCATTATATTGCTAGTTGTGACGTTTGTCATCGTGTTAAAGCAGAGAATCAATGGCCTGCTAGCACCCTTCATCCCTTAGCTATTCCTGAATGGAAATGGATAAAATCGTATGGATTTGATTACCGTATTTCCCAGAACCAAGAGAGGGAATAATGCTATGTTCGTTGTCATCGATCAACTTTCCAAAGTAGCCCATTTCCTGCCTGTTCGAGAGAGTATAACCTCTAGTCAGCTAGCAGATGTGTATATCTCCCGAATAGTGTATCTTCATGGTGTTCCATTGGAGATTAATTCAGACCGTGGAAGTCTCTTCACCTCTCGATTTTTGCAAAGTTTCCAAAATGCTATGGGAACTCGTCTCTCCTTTAGCACCGCCTTCCACCCTCAATCAAGTGGTCAAGTAGAACGCGTCAACCAAATTCTAAAAGATATGCTCCGAGCTTCTGTTATCTCATTCGGAATGGATTGGGATAAATGCCTTCCATTTGCCGAATTTGCTTATAACAACAGCTATCAATCTAGCTTGGGCAAAGCTCCTTTTGAAGTTCTCTATGGACGAAGGTGTCGAACACCTCTTAACTGGTCAGGAACCGGGGAAAGACAATTCTTTGGCCCGGATATGATCCAGGAAGCAGAAGAGCAAGTTCGCATTGTTCGTGAGAAGTTGAAAACAACCAAAGCTCGTCAAAAGATCTAGTATGATCTTAAACATAAGGCCGTGACTTTTGAAGTTGGCGAGAACGCTTACCTTCGGGTTACTCCTCTAAAGGGAACCCATCAATTCGGTATCAAGGGCAAATTGGCTCCTCGCTACATTGGCTCCTCGCTACATTGGCACCTTTCGCATTCTTGCCAAACAAGGAGAAGTTGCCTACCAATTGGAACTACCTCTACATATTTCCAGAGTTCATGATGTCTTCCACGTCTCTCAACTCAGGCGTTGCTTCTTGGATCCTATCCGTGGAGTAGACCACGAAACGCTTGATCTCCAAGATGATCTCACATATCGGGAACATCTCGTTCGTATCCTTGATCAAGCCGAGCGTACCACTCGACGCCACAACATCAAGTTCCTCAAGGTTCAATGGTCACACCATTCCGATAAAGAAGCTACTTGGGAAAGGGAGGATCGTCTTCGACTTGAGTACCCCACTTTCTTTCCGTCGGATCCTAAATCTCGGGACGAGATTTTTCTGAGTGGGGGTGAGTTGTCACAACCCTAGTCAGTGCATGCATTAGAGTGTTTGCATCATGTTTAAGTTTCTCAGAAACATTGAAGTGGGGATGATAGAAACCCCCAGCACCACTTAATCCAACTAGGGTTACTAAAATACTTTTTCAATGAACCTGAAATGCCCTTCAAAAATGATCATCTTCTTTGCCTTGGTCTAGAACCTCTGACAAAAATGGTTCACATTTTTCTAGGACAACATTGTGTCACTGAATTAAACCATATCTTATTTGCATTTGTGCATTTAAATTTTATATAATATTTTAAATGCCCAAATATTCATGAATTGAAATGTTTGCTGTTAGGATTAATCCAAACAGTGGCCTCAAGCAGTCACATGATTTTTGGAAGTGCCTAAGTATTTTAAATAAAGCTCTAAAGTTTATAGAATAATAGAAAACAAGAAATTAGAAAGAAAGAGTGACTTACCTGGCAAACCCACCTGGCGGCCCACTGGCCGGCCCAGCACTATGCTAGCCCGAGCCAGCCAGCTAGTTCCTCCCTCCAGGCAGGTAGGGAGGTGAGCATGTGCGCGCCCGAGCTCGCCACGCACCTCCCAGCTCACCCGCCTTGCTTGGACGCTGCCCTGCCACGTGGATGAACGCCTCGGCGTCGCCCCGACCTCCCCGACACC
>NC_057798.1:659185793-659235312 GCF_018294505.1 Triticum aestivum | reverse complement strand
CGCGCCCGCGCCTCCGTCGTAACCGCAGCCACCATCGCCTACTCGTCGCCCCGCCGTGTCCAGGAGCTCCGCCGTTGTCCACTCCTCCGAGCAGACCGAGCCCCGAGTGCTTGCTTGCCCTGAAGCCACCACTTCGACCTTGCTCCGCCCCACCGTCACCGGAGATCCACTTCGCCACACCGCTCGCTCCAGCTCGTCCCCGACCCCGTTCACCCTTCTACCGTGACCGCCGTGAGCTTCTGCCTCTCCTCCCCCTCTCCGTTCTCGCTGCCGTTCATTGTAGCAACTGCACCGAGCTCACCCACACTCGCCGCCGCATGAGCTCACCACCGACGTGGCTCCGGCCATGCAACGGCTTGGCCACGTTGTCCACTGGCCTCACTGCACTGCGTAGAGCCCGTAGATGCTAACTGCACGCCTCCTCATCCACTGTAGCATTGAGTTCGAGCTCTGTCGTGGAAATATCACGTCAGATGTCCTAACGGAAGGACTTAGTAGTGGAGCCATCGCAACGAGATTAGCTTGAAGGGGTTAAACCGGACAAGGGACACAAGAGTTTTATAATAGTTCGGCCCCTTACGATGAAGGTAAAAGCCTACGTCTAGTTGTGATGGAATTGATTGGGTTTTGATGACTAGGGAGCGAATACGCTTTGCCTGAGTCTCGAGTTGTTGTTTCTTGTCCCTGAACCGCTGTCGGGTCATCCCTTTATATACACAGGTTGACACCCGGCCGGTTTATGGAGTCCCGAGGCCGGCTTATACAAGTGTCCGGATCGGTCTCTCCCCTTTCCCTAACTTACAATACAAGTTATACAACTATGGCAGTTTACAACTATGGGCCCTAATCTGCCTTTGGGCTCTGGGCCTCTAAGCTTTATTAGTAAACCGCCATCTTCTTTGTCTTCATGGGCTTCAGTACAGTTGAGCGTGAATCAGCCCCTCCTGGGCGGTTTACACTTAGTAGTTATATCCTCAACATTAGGCCCTAGATTGATTTGAACCTGTTCATGTCAATCTTCAATACTTAGAAAAATTCCGTGAACATCTTCTTATGATTCTCGTAAACCGCCATGATGTCTTCTCCCTGTAAACTTTGGTAAACCGCCATGACGTCATCTTCTGAACGCTGCAGTGAATCGTCATGACGTCATCTCTGTATAAAGAGATAATAAAGATTCCCTTCATTAATTAACTTCTGAAGATCGAGGTGACAGCTGCGCCCCCTCTTGCCGCTTCAGGCTCCTCGATTTTCATGCCTGCCGCTTATCCCCTTGCCTTTATAAATAAGACTGGGGGGATCCTTCCATTTTCCACATTTGCCTCTTCACATCGTCTTCCTCCTCGCGACCCCGAAGAACTCAAGCATCGCCGCCGCTGTCGACCCTTCACCCTGCACCGAATAGGCCGCTGCATCAACCTATTTGTACCAGAGATCTTGCGACACTCCTCCGCCGTTGCGTGGCCCTGGTAAATATTCCCTTCCTTCACTTATTAAATCTACATTAGGGTTTCGAAGTTTCTTCAATGTTCGTTGGTGTTCATAAGCGCTCATCTGCTTTTCCTTTAGCATCTTTACTGAAACTAGCTAGGCCTGACAGTTTCCTTTTGTGGCTGGATCCGTAGCTTTAATCTGACGTACCGCAACATCTTGCTGTTCCTGGATAGATCCCATCTGGACCTTCTCTGTTCCGCTTGACGCCATTGTAGGGCTCAGAAAATTTTCTTTACTGAACCACGGTAGATCCAAAATTATATCACCATTTTGTGAAACTTGTTTCTGCAACACTTAGTAGATTTCAGATCTGCTTCTTCCGTTAAAGGCGGTTTAATATTTAGTAGTTGATAATCCGCCAGATACCATTAGCCCTCACTTAAACCGCCATCTTGACTTGAGTAGCAGTATCCGGTTTAACTTACATATATGCCCTGATTAAATTCCCCGGTTTAACACCGGTTAGTGCACATCAACCTTGAATCGTAAACCGGCCTTCACACTTCTTTTACAGTTTGACTTCCAAAATGACCAAGCAATTCGCCGCTTGCAACTGGATTCCTTCCCGGATCACAGAAACGCAACTCAATGGATATGTTCTAACTGGCGCTTTGGCCAAGAAAAGTGTCCTTCATTGGCGAGTCACTGGCCCTGAATGCCCTCCTAAACCTCAAGACGGAGAAGTGATTGTGTTCATGCAGCATCTAGACCGGGGGTTTAGCCCTCCCGGATCAAAGTTTTTCCGGGATGTGCTTGCTAGCTTCCAACTCCATCCTCAGGACATTGGACCAAACTCTGTGTCCAACATATGCAATTTCCAAGTGTTCTGTGAAGTTTACCTTCAAGAAGAACCAACTATTGAGCTCTTCCGTGATTTCTTCCACTTAAACCGCCGAGACGGCCCCAATACTGAACTTGGCAGAGTATCGATTCAGAAGAGGAAAAAAGTCGATTTTCCTCATGCCAAACATCACAGCCATCCTAAAGACTGGAATCAAACATGGTTCTATTGTCAGAACACTGCTCTTGCTGATGAAAACCCCCTGCCGGGTTACCGTGCTCACCGGCTCAGTAATGGCCATGCACTACCTTCGCGGCTCACTGCCAAAGAACGACAAGCTTATGCACCTCAACTTGCTAAGCTCCGGGCTTTCCTAGCAAACGGCTTAACCGGCATTGACCTCGTTCGTTGCTGGGTTTCGTGGGGTATCCTGCCCTTAAGCCGTCGCACTAGTTTGATGCATGAGTATACCGGGAACATCAAGGACCCTCAACGGTATCATGAAATAGAGATGAAGTAACTGAGTCTGTCAAGAAGATGCTGGATGAACTGATCGTTGAATGCGGCAAGACTGGGTTGCGTCCTTTTTGATCCGCCTCCGTTTTACCACTGTTCTAATAATACTTTGTTTAATTTTATAGGTCAAAGATCCTTTCTAGAAGAGGAAAGCTCAAGACAAACCGGCGAGGGCTCCTCGTGCAAAAAGAAAAGTCACAAAGAAGCCAGCCAAGAAGAAAGCCGCCGAGTCCTCTGATCCGCCCGAAGATGTCGATGAATCGGAACAAGAGGTAGAACTTGACTCCCTTGGCTCATTTTTAGTACACCTTATTAACAATGACTATTACCAGGATGATGCGGAAGCCAGTCGTGCTGACCATGTAGAGGTAATCTCCCTTTCCTCCGATTCAGATCATGTGCCGGTTCAAAAACTTCGCCGTGCAGTTCGGAAAGTAAAATACTCTCACCCTCTTGCTCATTTGGATCCACAATTTTCTTTGAAGACACAGCAACCTGAAGGCCATCGCACAACCCGGCACAGTGGCCAGCAAGTCACTTCTTCCGGTTTACCAGACACTCCAAACCGGAAACATTGTCCAGAGGTCTCTTGCTCTTTTAATAAACCTTATCCCTTGGCGGGTTGCTTCCGGTACCCACTTAATCCGTCTGATTCAAATTACCAGGTGACTTCCAACTCTTCGTCTGGTGAATCGTCAACTACTCAAATGCCTTCCCTTAAGACCGTCCATGGGTAAGTATACTGACTTTTTAGCTTTGCCTTCATGCGCCGGTTTATCAATTAATCTCTTGTTTGCTATTTTGCAGCGCGAAAGCCCGACTCAGTAAGAAGGCAAAAACAAATGCCCCTACTGAAGAATCTGAACCGGAGAAGATCGTAGAAGAAGGCGGTGGAAATGTTGACATTGCTATGGATGATCCTGTACCCCAAGGTCAGGATACCTATGTTGATCCGCTAGAAGCCAACCCGGATAGTCCTCATGCTGATCCTCCAAGCCCAGCCAAGGACAAAGATCTGCCAAGCCTAGCCAGGGATACTGTCAATCCACCAAGCCCGTCAAAAGGTGATGATGATGATGTTATTATCATTGTACTAGTCACACCGAGCCTGGCAATCCGGTTGCCCTATCAAAGCATACCGCCAAGGAAGAATTTGTTGCTATGGGCAAGGGGAAAGAGAAGAAAGATTTATCCAGCTACGTTAACCTTACTGCCCAGGAGCTCCATTCCGGATTCTTAAACCGCCTATACACAAGCCGAGATTATGAGGCCGGTTTGGTGAACATGATGAAGGAGCGCTATGAGGTAACCTTCCAAACACTTTAATCTTTCTTGTTTTGTATATCAACTCCATTGTAGCCCCCAAGGGCCGGTTTGTCTCTTGAAGATAAACCGAGACTTTTTGGATAAAGAACACTTCAACTGAGTAGCCCCCAAGGGCCGGTTTATCTTATCAAGATGAACCGGGACTTCATGTTCCAAACTGTATTTTGTCAATCCTTTTGTCTTTTTACTTTCTGGTCAAATACACATTAGCCCCCAAGTGCCAAGATTAATACTTGTACTAAGCCTTGGGACTTTAAATAATCAGCAGGAAAGAAGCAATCCGCATTAGCCCCCAAGTGCCAAGTGTATAACTGGTTATATGCTTGGGACTTTCAGAAAAATATTATCATCTTCGTCATCTGACTTTTGCAGGCCAATATAAACAATAAAGATTCCCAAATTGCTGATCTTCAAGAGAATATCAAATCCCAGCAATCAGAGACCTCCAAGGCCAAAGATGAACTAAAAGGCACTTTGACAGCCATGGAACAACTGAAGGAAGGGTTCAAGAATGAATGTGCCAGCTGGGAAACTGAAAAAGCTGCATTGTTGAAGCGGGCTGAAGACGCCGAGTCAGCTCTTAAACCGGTGGCGGAAGAGCTAACTGGGTTAAAGCATCAAATAAATGCTATGACCTCTGCGATATTTGGTAAGTATCTTGTGTAAAGAGCTTGAATAACCATCTTTGAAATATCCGGTTTAACAGTGAATTCTTAAACCGTTACAGGTAGTCGTGTTGCTCATCTGGGCTCGGATATGCGGATGAAGCTGAAGGCAGTATATAAGTTGATAGAGCAACTGTATACCGGTGCCCAACAAGTTATCTGTGCAGCATTATACAACAAACCGGCACCAACATTGATCAAGGATACCCTGGCCAAAATGTCAATGACACCAGCACAGATATAAGAAATGAAGCGATCTGCTGCCAGGGCTGGCGCTTTGTTAGCACTGACTCGGGCCAAAGATTGGATAGCTGACCTGGATCCGGTTGATATCGCCAAGGGCTATCCGCGTGAACAAGAAAATGGGTCAGCATTTGATAATGAAGCCCTCAAAGCCCTGACAAAGGAGATGTGTCCGTTGTCAAGCCAATTGGCTGAAGAGGCTAACTTGCCCGTTCATTGGTCCTTCTATGATGCAAACAACCAACGGGTTGACACTGCTGTGAAAGAAGTGCAGAACCTTATCCCACCAATCTGTAAGCACACTTATGCCCTTGACGTTGAACCGTCCAATCTTATAAGTGAAGAGGCTGTCTTTCAAGCTTTAACCTGGATTGACTGGACCACCGTTGACTTCCAGCCACTGGGTGGGGAGGAGGAGGTTGAACCGGCGCCAGAAGATCCATCAACTTCTCGTCAACCTGGTGATGAGTCTTAATCCGGCACCGGGTTGATTTTCACAGACTGTGTTCCGTGTAAAGAACAATCACTATTTTGGGCCTTAAAGCGCCTTGTAATAAGCTAGTTGGAATACTTTGATCTGCTGCCATCGTGCACTGATACATGACTTTGTTTGATCCGCCACGATATTTGCGGCGCTGGCTTATATATCTTCATAATATTATGCAATCCTTGTGTCTGCATAAAAAAGATCTGTCCGGGCGGTTTACCGCCGGACGGGTCATAATGCCCAATACAAAACCTGGTAGAGAACCAAGTTTGCAAAAATATCAAAAAATAGATCATACCTGTGATATGAAACTATGTTGTTGGTTTACCAACTTGATTGTAGTAAGGGTGAAAACCCAACTCTTCGAGTGTTGATAACTCCCACCATGTCGTGCTGGTGTGTAATAAGTCATACCGGGTTACGATGAACACCAGAAGATCATACTGGTGACATGTAGTCAAAGCCAGACCGGTTATGAAATACCAGTTTAATAATGAATATGGTCTGATAGCTTGTAGCTGAAAGCCAAGCCGGGTTAAAAAACACCGGGTTATTAGGATGACTGATAGCCTTGCTGGGTCAATAGACACCGGTTCAACATAAAATGTGAAAAGAAAAAACCTTGACAAAGGCAAATAAAATCGTGTAGTCGAGGCTTTTCAAGGGCTGCCAGGCCCAAATTCAAGGCTTTTCATGGGCTGCCAGGCCGCTGAGTTAAACCATTTGACAAAGCCTTTTAAGATGGACCTCCAACTAACTAATCATCGTTTTAACTTTGACAAGTTTAGGGTCTATATAAGATTGACTTGTCAAACATTCGGCGGGTCATGCCAGGATTACCTGGATAGGAGTGGCTTACTTGATGAAGGCAGGTTAACCCGGGGTTTTAGGTGAATACACCAGGCTTTCAAACCGTGATTGATAGCATATTACAAGGGTCCTTTCAAACTCTTTGTTGCAGTGCACAAAGAGCCCCCAAGTAACTTTGTGAGTTGTGCTCAATGGGTGCCAATGTTTGAGCTGTGCATAGCATCCAGACTCTCTTTGGCCCCTTGGGTGTGAAGCCCCCCAGCTGTATTGTGGCGTGATAGCTGGTTTAACAGGTAGAACTCCGCTTTGTCAGCTGAAGCCCCCATGTAATCAAAAGATATTGGAAAAAATGGCAGAGGCCCTGCTTATAGCAAGGATGCCGGTTTATTATATTGATCATAATATATACATTGTCGAAATATGTACATAAGAGGAGCCTATGGCTCAGGTGTAGTAAGGCCGAAGGAGAGCTATGTTCCACGACCGCCGGGTCTCCTCCTTAGAACTGCGTGAGTCTTCTCGAACGTCAATGAGGTAGTATGATCCGTTGTGCAGATTCTTGCTGATCACAAAGGGCCCTTCCCAAGGTGGGGATAACTTGTGCATATCGGTCTGATCCTGGATGACCCGGAGCACTAAGTGGCCTTCTTGAAAGGTTCTTGTTTTAACCCGGCGGCTGTGATAACGCCGCAGGTCTTGCTGATAAACTGCCGAATGAGCCAAAGCCATGTCCCGTTTCTCATCTAACAGGTCCAGTGCCTCCTGGCGTGCTTGCTCATTGTCCGCTTCAACATAATTGGCAACCTGGGGTGAATCATGACGAATATCACTTGGGAGGACTGCCTATGCCCCGTAAACCATGAAGAAAGGTGTATAGCCCGTAGATCAGTTTGGGGTGATGTTTATGCTCCATAACACAGATGGTAATTCTTCCACCCAACAACCCGGCGTCCGTTTCAAAGGAACCATAAGCCGGGGCTTTATACCCTTTAGGATTTCTTGATTAGCTCTCTCAGCTTGACCATTAGACTAGGGGTGAGCCACGGACGCTACATCAAGCCGAATGTGCTCTCGTTGACAAAATTCCTCCATCTCACCTTTGGAAAGGTTCGTGCCATTATCTGTAATGATGCTATGTGGAAAACCAAAATGGAAGATCACCTTCTTGATGAATCGAACCGCCGTGGCTGCGTCACATTTGCTTACTGGCTCCGCTTCAACCCACTTAGTAAATTTGTCAACTGCCACCAAGAGGTGGGTCTTCTTATCCTTGGACCGCTTAAAAGGACTTCATCTTGGCCCTCCTCAGGAGAAACACAATGTTGGAATACGCCTAAAACATTGGAACGGTGTACCTCGCTATTGTGAATAACCATGGACTTTGATCGCCGGACTATCTGTCTGGCCAGAACTTCATCTTCTGGTAACTCGCCTCAGTTCATATACGCCAGGTATGGAACTGTCCAATCAGGAATTATATGTAAAACGGCAACCAACTGTGCCTCCGGATCAGGAATAGCCAAATCCTCCTCTGTGGGTAATTTTACAAACGGGTTATGCAGGATATCCAGAAAGGTATTGGGCGGCACCGTTTTACGTTGAGACCCCAGCCGGCTTAAAGCATTTGCTGCTTTGTTTTTGTGCCGATCAATGTGCTCAACCTGATAACCTTTGAAGTGACCAGCCACAACATCCACCTCTCGCCTGTAAGCCGCCATGAGGGGATCCTTAGAGTTCCAAGTCCCAGGAACTTGTTGAGCCACCAGATCAGAATCTCCAAAGTAGCGCACCCGGCTTAAGTTCATTTCCTTGGCCACACGGAGATCATGGAGTAAGGCCTCGTACTCAGCTGCATTGTTAGTACAAGGAAACATTAAGCGGAGAACATAATAAATTTTATCACCTCGAGGGGAAGTAAGGACAACTCCAGCCCCCAAACCCTCCAACTGTCTGGACGCATCAAAGTGGATAGTCTAGTATGTGCTGTCCGGTTTGTCATCTGGTGCCTGCAACTCTGTCCAGTCGTTGATGAAATCCACAAGAGCCTGAGACTTGATGGCTGTGCGAGGCATGTATTTCAAACCATGTGGTCCAAGCTCAATAGCCCATTTAGCAACCCGGCCAGTTGCCTCCCTATTCTGGATTATATCCCCCAAAGGAGCAGAACTGACCACTTTAATGGGATGGCCCTGAAAGTACTGTTTAAGCTTCCGACTTGCCATGAAAAACCCATATACTAGCTTCTGCCAATGCAGATATCTTTGCTTTGACTCAATTAACACCTCACTGATATAATAAACCGGTCGTTGAATCGGATATTCCTTCCTAGCCTCCTTGCGTTCCACCACAATGGCTACACTGACAGCCCGAGCATTAGCAGCCACGTATAATAATAGTGGTTCCTTATCAACCGGGGCAGCAAGAAATGACGGTTCAACCAGCTGTCTCTTCAAGTCCTCAAACGCCGCATTAGTTGCGTCACTCCAGACAAAATTGTATGTTTTATTCAACATCTGATATAGAGGGATCGCCTTCTCTCCCAAGCGGCTGATAAACCGGCTTAGGGCTACAATTCGACCCGCCAATCGCTGAACATCATTGATACACTTCGGTTTAGCCAAGGATGTAATCGCTTTGATCTTTTCCGGATTAGCCTCGATGCCTCTGTTAGACACCAGAAAGCCTAAGAGCTTGCCTGACGGAACACCAAAAATGCACTTGTCCGGATTGAGCATCATTTTATAAACCCGAAGATTGTCAAAAGTCTCCTTGAGGTCATATATCAATGTCTCCTTCTTCTTGGACTTTACCACAATGTCATCCACATAAGCATGAACGTTGTGCCCAATCTGAGTATGAAGACAATTCTGCACACAATGCTGATAGGTTGCCTGGGCACTCTTGAGCCCAAAGGGCATAGACACATAGCAGAAGGCTCCAAAGGGAGTGATGAAGGATGTCTTCTCCTGGTCCTTAACTGCCATTTTTATCTGATGATAACCGGAATAAGCATCCAAAAAACTCAAACGCTCACAACCCGTTGTAGCATCGATGATCTGATCAATACGCGGGAGAGCAAAAGGATCAGCCGGACAAGCTTTGTTCAAGTCTGTGTAATCCACACACATACGCCAAGTGCCATTCTTCTTAAGCACTAGCACCGGATTGGCCAGCCACTCTGGATGAAAAACTTCAATGATAAATACAGTAGCCAACAGTCGGGCTACTTCCTCTCCAATGGCCTTGCGTCATTCCTTGTTGAAGCGGCGAAGAAACTGCTTGACCGGTTTAAACTTGGGATCAATATTGAGAGTGTGCTCAGCGAGTTCCCTCGGTACACCTGGCATGTCAGAAGGCTTCCATGCAAAAATGTCCCGGTTCTCACGGATGAACTCGATGAGCGTGCTTTCCTATTTCGGATCCAGATTTGTGGTGATACTAAACTGTTTGGATGAATCGCCAAGAACGAAATCAACAAGTTTAGTTTCATTAGCCGGTTTGAACTTCAGGGTCGGGTCATGCTCTGTGGTGGGCTTATTCAGAGGAGGCATATCCGCCGGATCAACATTGTCCTTGTAGAACTTCAACTCTTCTGTTGCACAAACTGACTCAGCATAAGCCGCATCACCCTCTTCACAGTCCAAAGTGATCTTACGACTCCCGTGCACCGTGATGGTCCCCTTATGACCTGGCATCTTGAGTTGTAAGTAAATATAACAGGGTCTTGCCATAAACTTTGCATAAGCCGGACGTCCAAACAAGGCGTGATATGGGCTCTGGATTTTCACCACTTCAAAGGTTAATGTTTCAGACCTGGAATCATGCTCATCACCAAACACAACCTCCAAAGCTATCTTGCCAATAGGATATGCCAATTTACCTGGTACTACACCGTGGAAAACAGTGTTCGACGGTTTAAGACTCTTATCCATCAACCCCATGCAGTGGAAGGTTTCATAATACAGGATGTTGATGCTGCTCCCTCCATCCATAAACACCTTGGTGAATTTATAACCTCCCACCTGAGGTGCCACCACTAAATCTAGATGACCCGAATTGTCAACCCGGGGTGGATGATCCTCTCTGCTCCACACAATGGGATGCTCGGACCAACGTAAGTAACGGGGTACCGCCGGTTCAATAGCATTAACTGCCCTCTTGTGAAGCTTCTGATCGCGCTTACATAAGCTAGTGGTGAAAACATGATACTGCCCGCCATTCAACTGCTTTGGGTGACTCTGAAAACCTGATTGCTGCTGATTCCCCTGATTATTCTGTTGGTTGTTAACACCTTGGTTGTTCTGGTTGCCCTAATTATTCTGAAATCCATAGTTTGAACCGCCGCCACCATGAAAACCTGGACCTGAACCGCTCGACGGACCCTGATCATACCAGAAGAGATCAGAGTTTTTGAACTCCTTCATAATGAAACAATCCTTCCAGAGATGTGTTGCTGGAACCTCCTTGGTCCCATGCTTTGGGCAGGGTTGGTTTAACAGACGCTCCAGATTCATACCTCCACCGCACTGGGGTGGTTTACCCTTATGACGTTGCATATTGCCCTGCACATTGGTGTTAGCCACAAAATCCGAATTACCTGCTTTGTGCTTACCATTGTTCCCATGGCTCCCTTGGTTGTGCGGCTGTCCTTTCGCACCGCCGTTCTTGTTTCCCTTCTCCGGTTTCTCCTCGTCAGAATCGGGATCCTTGGTATTATCAGAATTGGCATATTTAACCAAGGCTGCCATGAGTGTTCCCATGTCATTGCAGTGGCGCTTGAGCCGTCCCAACTTCATCTTCAGTGACTTAAACCGGCAATTACGCTCCAATGTTAGGATCGTTGTGCCAGCCGTAATGCGGTCCGACGAATGCAAGACTTCCGAAACCCGGTGCACGCAATGGGTTGTTGACTCATTCTCTCCTTGGACGCAGGCATCTAGATCCACAATGGACATGGGTTGTTTGCATGTATCCTTGAAGTTTGCTATAAACCAGGCCTTCAACTGGTCCCATGATCCGATGGAGTTGGCGGGCAGGCTCTTTAACCAAGTGCGGGTTGTCCCTTCCAACATCATGATGAAATATTTTGCACATGCCGCTTCATCCACATCCAGCATCTCCATTGCCATCACATAACTTTCGACCCACACCTCAGGAGGTTGATCCGCAGTATAGTTAGGCACCTTATGCGGACCCTTGAAATCCTTGGGCAATCGCACATTACGAAGAGCCGGGATGAGACACGGCACTCCCTAGGAGCTGAAGGCAAGCCCGGTCCCTCGCTCTACTGACGCCGCTGGCTGAAACGAGGCGGGTTGATGATGACCCGCGTGTTGTGCTGCTAATGCGGCCTCCCTTCACGCTCTGCCATTATCCACCACATCATGAGCATTCGCCCCACCACATGCCGGATTGGGCCCTTGAGGGGCATTACGGCGCCGTGCACTGCTGGACACCTCCGGTTCATCTATGTGCCTGCTATAAATTTTGCTCGGACGGGGGGTTGAATGAATTCTGTCTCGGCTATAGGAATAAGCCTGCTGCTGCACAACAGCAGTTTGAAGAAGATCCCCGGCCCACCGCGTCTCCACCGCCGCCAGTGAATCACCCTCCATCGAAATAGCTGCTAGGTGAGATGTCGTAGCAATCCAAAGGGCTAGAAAAATGACCCGGTGGTGTTGATACGTATTGCGGCGGGTTATCCATTCGTCGAGGTGGGTTTGTCATCTATGGTTGATCCGGCGCTGCCCTAGGTGCCTCGGTCTGGTTTACTGCTACCGGATTACTTGGCCCAGCCCCCGGCGTATTGAAGAGATTCAGTCCTTCATAGACCGGTGGCAGACGAGACCGGTACTTCCTTCGCAGCACTTCGTTTGACGCGTTTTGATCCAACATAAGCCGGTAATTCTGCGTCTGGATCTGCTGTGACTGGGCATCTAAAGTGGCCTGTTCTTCAGCCATCCTAACTTCCTCAGCTGCCAGGTCCTCTTTAGCCTGTGTTATCTGGTCTTTTAGCTTGGTAACCTCTGCATTATGCTGATCATGTGTCACCAGGGTGATTGCCGTGGTTAACAAGGTCGCCCAGGCATCCAACAAACCGGAGAGAACTTGAGCCGGCCGCCGTGCCAGGCCTCCTACCGTGGCTGCTGATCCGGACATCGTTACTGCTATAGATAAAGATTGCAAGGTGGGCTGTATTCCGGCGATGAAGACTGCAACCCGGTTCGGTGGTTCAATGGGGTCCGGAAGACTATTGCCATCGGAATAGCCCCCAATCCGATTGTCTTGCAATTGGTACAGCGACTCGGTTTCGCCAGTGGACGACTCGCCATCTGAGTAGATGGTTGTCTCACCATCGGACACCGGTTCATATTCTGCACCATGAATGAATCCTACGAACACACGCTTCATGGCAGGCTGAACCCGGGCAGGACTCGCACGCTGAGCCGTTTCAACGAGGTCGGTGGAGATGTCCGGCTTAGGGCCCGATTCACGGATCTTGCTGATGAAAACGTGAATTCCGCCAAAGGGGACCCGGTACCCGTACTCGATTGAGCCGGCCTCAGGGCCCCATCCTGCATCATCGATGTAGAGCTTGTCGCGACGACTCTTGGTCATCCGGCCAACTGCGTACCCTTTGAGTCCTTCGAAGCTGCCCTTCAAGAACTCGAAACCATCATGCGATAGCCCCACGCTGGGCGCCAACTGTCGTGGAAATATCACGTCAGATGTCCTAACGGAAGGACTTAGTCGTGAAGCCATCGCAACGAGATTAGCTTGAAGGGGTTAAACCGGACAAGGGACACGAGAGTTCTATACTAGTTCGGCCCCTTACGATGAAGGTAAAAGCCTACGTCTAGTTGTGATGGAATTGATTGGGTTTCGATGACCAGGGAGCGAATACGCTTTGCCTGAGTCACGAGTTGTTGTTTCTTGTCCCTGAACTGCCGTCTGGTCGTCCCTTTATATACACAGGTTGACACCCGGCCGGTTTACGGAGTCCCGAGGCCGGCTTATACAAGTGTCTGGCTCAGTCTCTCCCCTTTCCCTAACTTACAATACAAGTTATACAACTATGGCGGTTTACAACTATGGGCCCTAATCCGCCTTTGGGCTCTGGGCCTCTAAGCTTTATTAGTAAAGCGCCATCTTCTTTGTCTTCATGGGCTTCAGTACAGTTGAGCGTGAATCAGCCCCTCCTGGGCAGTTTACACTCAGTAGTTATATCCTCAACAAGCTCGCCCGAGCTCCGGCAGCCGCCAAACTCGTCGTCGGCATCGTTTTCGGCAACCCCAAGCCCAACCACCACCACCTCTTGACGTGGTTCGCTCCGGGCTTCATGTCCGTCCATTTGGTCGCCGGAGTGCAAAACCCACGCCCTCCGCTGCGTTCGGTCATCACCGACGGCTAAACGCCGGTGATTTGACCCAGTTGACCAGGGATTTGACCCCCCCTGGGTCACTGACATGTGGGCCCTGCTCTTTGGTCAAACCTAGATTAGCACTAAACAAACCCTAATTAGTTAGTTAACTAACTGTATCACTGGACCAGTGGGTCCCATTGGTCAGGTTTGACCTGGACCGCACAGTTGACCTGCTGACGCAGTAATGAATTTCTCTGGATTTATTCTTATTCAGGAAATTCAAGAAAATAAAGTAAACTTCAAAAATTCATAAAAATTAATCTGTAACTCCAAATGAAAAGATGTATATATGAAAAATGATAAAAAAAATCAATATATCCATCTGTACTGGTTTCATGCATGTTAGAGCAACCTAACCTTGTTGTTTAGGTCAAAACATGATAAGGCATTATTTAAGTGCATAGTTTGAATTTGGAGTTGAATCTTTGGTTCAAACCAACTCAAACCACCCTATTTGTAGTTGCATTAGCCAAACACACTCATTATGCCATGTCATATGCATGAATCATATTGTTGCATATCGCCGTGTATTGATTGTGTTACCGGTGTGTTCTCTGCGGTAGGTTCTGCTCCTGAGGATATCCGCGAATATCCAACTGAAGAACAGTACCTCTCGACCACCTTGTCTGGCAAGCAACCACCATTTGATCATATCGATATAATCCCATGTTCTAGCTCCTGCTCTCATTTACTGCATTTAAGACAACAACATTTCAAACTGTTGTGTGTTGCGGTAGTTGAACCAATTCATCTCCATGACCTGTCATTGCCACAGTAACTAGATGAAACCCACTAGCATGTGTAGGAGTTGATTGAGCCATGTTTGTGTTCCCTACCTTGCTATGCCTGCTATGCTTAGAGTTGTGTCAGGTCTGGTTCATCTAGGTGATGGGCTAGAGTGAAATGATTATGTCGGTGATGAGAGTGATATGAGGAACACGATTTGGTAAAGGTATCGATGAGAGGCCATGCAGGAGTACATGGTGGGTTGTTTCATTGGAACCATCCCTAAGCACTAAGATCTGTATGTGTGATTTAAGAATCAGCTACTACCACACATTGGGCCCGAAACCAATGGACCCTCTTGACTTATTAACCGCCCTTGTCCTCTGTCCAAGAGTTGTAAGTAGTTTCTGGTGTTTGTAGTATACTGTAGGCCGTGTGCAGCGCTGACCCTTGGGGTGGGCTGTGATGTGGCAGGTATGTGGCACGATGTACCGTGGCGCCTGTTTGGTGTCTTGGTAACCCTGCACACATCATTCGGGACCGTATGTGGAAACCTCGGCCGGACTCCTTGCGGATGGAACCTGGATAGGCGATAAACCTGGACTAGGGACTTGAGTGTTTAGTCAGGTCGTGGCCGACACCCTCGTTGGGCGTCCGCTTGAAGGTTGTTGAATACATGTCGTGTAAACAGTGATAAGTGGTGGAAGTGTGTGTGAAGAAGTACACCCCTGCAGGGTTAGCATCATCTATTCGAATAGCCGCGTCCATGGTAAAGGACCACTTGCTTTCCTATACAGTTCATAGACAAGTAAATGGAAACTACTAAAAGTCTCAAGACAAGTGTGAGTGTCATGGATGGCCCTTCTGTAGGAAGAAGGAAGAGGATCCGCGGTAGTGTATTGTTGTGGTGAGTAGTGGACTCGTGTGCGCCAAACATTTATAAGAAGTTGTCTCGTAGGATAGTTTAGCCAAGAGTCAAAGCTGGCTTGCTGCAATAAACCCCACTACCCTTTGTTGATAATGTGCATGTATGTAGGATCTGATGTAAGTCTTGCTGAGTACCTTTGTACTCATGTTTGCTTAATTACTATTGTAGAGGATAACGCCCCCCCCCCCTTCTGAAGGGTTTTATGTAGATCTCGACGTTGATGGGTAGCTTGATGCCCAGGTGGTGACCCTGAGCTTGTGAAGGGCCTTTGGAGATAGATGGGCTTCGTCAAGCCTTCTTGCTTTCTAGTTGTTTGTGAAGGAAATATGCCCTAGAGGCAATAATAAAGTTATTATTTATTTCCTTATATCATGATAAATGTAAATTATTCATGCTAGAATTGTATTAACCGGAAACATAATACATGTGTGAATACATAGACAAACATAGTGTCACTAGTATGCCTCTACTTGACTAGCTCATTGATCAAAGATGGTAATGTTTCCTAACCATAGACAAGAGTTGTCATTTGATTAACGGGATCACATCATTAGGAGAATGATGACTTGACCCATTCTGTTAGCTTAGCACTTGATCGTTCAGTATGTTGCTATTGCTTTCTTCATGACTTATACATGTTCCTACAACTATGAGATTATGCAACTCCCGTTTACCGGAGGAACACTTTGTGTTCTACCAAATGTCACAACATAACTGGGTGATTATAAAGGAGCTCTACAGGTGTCTCCGAAGGTACATGTTGGGTTGGCATATTTCGAGATTAGGATTTGTCACTCCGATTGTCGGAGAGGTATCTCTGGGCCCTCTCGGTAATGCACATCACTATAAGCCTTGCAAGCAATGTAGCTAATGAGTTAGTTACAGGATGATGCATTACGTAATGAGTAAAGAGACTTGCCAGTAACGAGATTGAACTAGGTACTGAGATACCGACGATCGAATCTCGGGCAAGTAACATACCGATGACAAAGGGAACAACGTATGTTGTTATGCGATTTGACCGATAAAGATCTTCGTAGAATATGTAGGAGCAATATGAGCATCCAGGTTCTGCTATTGGTTATTGACCGAAGACGTGTCTCGGTCATGTTAACATAGTTCTCGAACCCGTAGGGTCCGCACGCTTAAAGTTAGATGACGGTTATATTATGAGTTTATATGTTTTGATGTACTGAATATAGTTCGGAGTCCCGGATGTGATCATGGACATGATGAGGAGTCTTGAAATGGTCGAGACATGAAGATTGATATATTGGACGACTATATTCAGACACCAGAATAGTTCCGGGGGTTATTGGATGTATACCGGAGTACCGGGGGGTTACCGGAACCCCCCGGGGGTTAATGGGCCTCATAGGCCCAAAGTGGAGAAGAGGAGGGGCGGCCATGGCAGGCCGTGCACCCCCTCCCCCTCTAGTCCGAATAGGACAAGGAGGGGGGCCGCGCCCCCCTTTCCTTCCTTTCCTCTCTTCCCTTCCTTCCTCCTCTCCTAGTTGGACAAGGAAAGAAGGGAGTCCTACTCCCGGTGGGAGTAGGACTCCTCCCTGGCGCGTCTCCTCCTGGTCGGCCGCCCCCTCCCCCTTGTTCCTTTATATACGGGGGCAGGGGGCACCTCTAGACACAACAGTTGATCCTTGAGATCTATTAGCCGTGTGCGGTGCCCCCCTCCACCATATTCCACCTCGATAATATCATAGCGGTGCTTAGGCGAAGCCCTGCATTGGTATAGCATCATCATCGTCACCATGCCATCGTGCTGATGGAACTCTCCCTTGAAGCTCGGCTAGATCAGAGTTCGAGGGGCGTCATCGAGCTGAACGTGTGCTGAACTCGGAGGTGTCGTGCGTTCGGTACTTGATCGGTCGGATCGTGAAGACGTATGACTACATCAACCGCGTTGTGCTAACGCTTCCGCTTTTGGTCTACAAGGGTACGTGGACGACACTCTCCCCTCTCGTTTTGCTATGCATCACCATGATCTTGCGTGTGTGTAGGAAATTTTTTGAAATTACTATGTTCCCCAACAGTCTGTACTCAGACAAGTTTGCTTTCGCATGTGCTTGTATGCTTGTATGACTTGAATGTCGGGTCATGTGACCCCTATCTATATGAATGATATGTATGGATCTCTGGAGCCTTCAAAATAAAGTACTTGAGTTGTAGAGTTTTGCTGTGATGCCATGTTGTATTTGCACATATCGAGCATATTGTGTGTATGATTTGAAATGCTTGGTATGTGTGGGATCCGACAACCTAGTTGTTTATCCTTGGTAACTCTCTTACCGGGAAATATCTCCTGATGCTTCCACTGAGCCTTGGTAGCTTGCTACTGCTCCGAAACACTTAGGCTGGCCGGCATGTCTCCTTGTTTGTTCCTGTGTCTGTCCCTTCGGGGAAATGTCACGCGTTGTTCCTTTAAGTCCTTGTAGCTTGCTACGACTTGGGTTCATACGTTGTTGATCGACACGTTCGTTGTTGGGTCATGTATGCATGTCCCTGTAAGTTAGTTTCACTTTGTGTTCATGACTAGTCATGTCGGCTCGGGTTCTTTGTCATATGGATGCTAGCGACACTATCATATACGTGAGCCAAAAGGCGCAAACGGTCCCGGGCCAGGTAAGGTGGCACCCGTGGGGATACCGTGCGTGAGGCCGCAAAGTGATATGATGTGTTACATGCTAGATCGGTGTGACTTGGAATCGGGGTCCTGACACAGACCTCATCGACAGCGACCACGAGGAGGGCACCCTCTCCGGCTCTTCCAAGGGGAAAGAGCCCATCTACTCTTCCAAGGGGAAAGAGCCCATCTGCGACATCAGGGAGGGCACCCTACAGCCGTGCTCTTCCAAGGGGAAGGAGCCCATCTGCGACAACATGGAGCGCATCCAGGGTCCGTGCTCTTCCCATGGGAACGAGCCCATCTGTGACAAGTGAGGAAACCCATGATTTGTTTTGTCGTGCCTCTCCACAGGGGGAAACCCATGATTTGTTTTGTCGAGTCCCTTTTGTAGTGTAGTGAGTTATGTCCAGTTTTAATTGCTATATCTGGTTGTTTGCAATATGCCTTGTTTATTTCAGTTGTTCACAATGTGATGCTCTATATGTGCAATTATTTACTATGCAGTACATTTCATCAATACAGTTTTAAAAATACTGGTAGGAATGCATATATTTGCTTGTTGTTAAGCCTGTTATAGCTAGCATATGCCTCTTTTAAAGTTTTTTTATTGTTTTGTTGTTTGTAGTTAGCATATGTCCAGTTTCAAATGCTATCTTTGGTTGTTCGTAGTATGCCTTGTTTATTTCCAGTTATTCACAATGTGATGTTCTATATGTGCAAGTATGAACTATGCAGTTCAATTTCATCAGTACCAGTTTCAACAATACCAATATGAATGACTACATTTGGTTGCTGCATCTTGTAGTTAACATGCCTTTCCATTTTTATTTAACAATAACCATTGTACTTAGACCGACACAATACCAGTTTGAATGACTATGTTTGCCTGTTGTTAAATGTTAGGCTTGTTGCAGTTAACACACCTTTCCACTTGTTTTGCTTTACTAGCGTGCTTAAACATGGATAATTTTGGTTGATGTTTAGCATGTTGTGCTTAACATGCTTCTCGATGTACCTACACAGGAAAATTCTCGGAACGACTGCTGTTTTCCATCGAGGTTAGTTTCATCCCATGGCTTATATATGCTCACTGTTCAAGATATCGGTAGCTGGTACCATATAGGTCGAGGGCTGATAAGGGACTAATCGGTGAATTGGACTTTAACTGAATATATCTTCAACCCATTTATCGTTAGGTTAACTAGGTCCATGTGTACTATATCTGAGGCTACATAGCAACATGCATTGTACTTAATGTCTACATATGCAATCCTAGGCTACATAGCAACAAGGAAGAGTGTTACCTTAATGTTCTGATGATGTCTAGATATACGTAGAAGAGCAGCAGCAACAACAACAATAACACAGCCCTGTTTGGATACTCAACTTAGCTAGAGGTTAGAGTTAGTTTCTAGCTCATGACTAACCCTGAACTAACTCTATCCAAAGAAGTGTTTGGATGACAGGGTTAGATACTTAGATTGACAATAAATGCACTAGGAGAACTAGCTCCAATTAGCACGTCTTGGGTTGGATAGTTTTTTGGGTGGTTTATAGATGCAACTAGCTCAAACTAGCCCTCCTGTTTAGATATACTTTAGGGCTATTTGAGCCCGAACTAGCTCAAACTAACTCTAACCCATGGATATAGCAGTAGTTAATCAGCAGATAATTTGTAAGGATGCAATAAACTCCTTCCGGCCCATAATATAAGATGTTAATTCATCTAATATGTTAGTATATTGGATGTTATAAGATATTATAAAAGAGTGTTGTACTACATCATTGTGTAATTGGTGTTTACCTTCTAATATTAACTTGGTGCTTTTAGGTACATATGTCATTGGTAAAGATCCGCGCTTCGACCCTTTCTGCGTATGAGGAAATGAGATATCGATGAACCAGCATCAAGTGAGGAAGCTGATAAATATTGTTAGTAAAATGGGTCAAAAGATGGCAATTAAACTATTTGTTTACACTTTATCCAATACAATAGCAAACTGTAGGATTGTAAGTAAGAACTTTGCAGCCTTCTTTTTACTGCCCATATAATGAGCTGTGTTAGATGACAATGTCTATATCTTTTTTTCCTTTGCAGTGGTTCCCAAAGCAGTTTACTCAAGATTACCTCTCAAACTACATGATTGGTGGGAATGCAAAGGTTAAAGTATTTCTACCAGAATACGATGACTATCTAGATGTTTTCATGAAGATCGTGAAGGATGGGCGATCGGCCATCACAATGGGTTGGACTAGAGTCGTGCGTGCCTTCTGCATGGAGGAGGGCACAATATGGGCATTCTTCTTCATCTTGTTCAACAACCAAAATGTATTTCGCCTCTTTCTTTACCGTCTTTAATAGTACAAGTATACAACTGTGGTTCATCATTCTTTATTTGGTTCTTATGTAATTCTTGATATGTACCTATGAATCAAATAATGCATTGGTTGTCTGAACCTGATGGATATGAATAAAGCTATAGCATACATTCAAATTCAACTTCAAATCCGGTACAATTTGATATAGCACCAATTAAATTATGGTGAAATTACGCTCTCCAGGTCGGTATGGCACACGCGCGTGCTAAAACACAACCGTTTGCGATATACACCATAATCCGAGACGGTTCACAGAGAGGAAACATGTGCAAGCGTGCACACACTTGCCATTTGCAAAGTGTGTGCGATGTCAGACAATATCACAGATGGTGCGGGCTAACTAAACGTCTGTGATAGTTGCCTTATCGTACACAATTCGCAACCATGAACTGTTTGTGATGAAGTATGCATCATAAATGTTGCACCACAGAATAGCGTGTGCGATAGTTGTCGTGTACGACGATGTTACGACGGTCCGACGTTTCGTAATCCTATCCGACACTCGTACAACGATTAGCTAATCTTCTTAATTAGTTATCGCATACGGTTTGGGAAAATAAAATGTGTGTGATTGTATACTTATCATACACGTTCTATAATAGTGAACCATTTGTGATGGGCCGCGCATCGTAAACGTAGCACCACAGAATACCGACTGTGATGGCAATGCGAGCACAAACAAGTAGGAGTACTGTATATGCATCTTGGCTCCCTATCCCCGGCGGTTTCTAGGTCGTGTGGGAAGGACCCCCCTATCGCCCACACTCACTTGGCGACAGTTCCAAATGTCGTCGCGGAAAGGGGTTAAAAACCGTTTGTATAGCACCGATGCGTACCAGTGCTAGATCAGTTGGAGCGCGAAGAAAGTTCGACTACATCAACCGCGTTGTGAAACGCTTCTACTTACGGTTTACGGGGGTATGTAGACACACTCTCCCCACTCGTTGCTATGCATCTCCATGGATAGATCTTGCGTGTGCGTAGAATTTTTTTTGTTTTCCATGCAACGTTTCCCAAGAGAAATCGGGAGGTAGCTATCAAAGAAGCCAAGTCAAACCTACAAGCTCCCCAATGCATGAAATATTTTTAATTTTAACACCAATTGTAACTCTTAGCAGTCAGCACCACACACACTCACACAATGTCTACACCCTAGACGCCTCCCTATTGACGGGAACAATACCTCTCACTAAAAGAATATTTTGGATCAATAAGACACCAAAGCGTCAAATTTGAGATTTGATCAATGGTGTCTCGGCTGCCACCTCTCTGTTGACCACCGAACCACTGGTTGGTTTTCTGTGACGGGAGAAATATTTCATTTTTGGGGGGAAATTCTAAATCTGTTCATCTTCAATAATGACAGTACAACAAATACCAAAAATAATAATAATTGCACCCAGATTTGTAGACCACCTAGAGAAGATTACAAGCACTAAAGTGAGCCAAAGGCGCACCACAGTCAACACCCCTTCCTTGTCGGAGCCGGGCAAAACTTATTGTAGTAGACGGCGGGAAGTCGTCGTTCTAAGGCCCTATAGGACCAGTGCACCAAAACGGCAATCGCTGTCGATGAAGAGAATCATAGATAGGAATGATCCAACCTGGAAACACACGAACATGAACGAACGAAGATCGAATCCAAGCAGATCCACCAAAGTCAACCACCAACCGAATCCCACAAAATCCGCCGGAGACACACCTCCACACGCCCTCTGAGGATGCTAGACGCACCATTGGGATGAGGCCTAGGCAAGGAGAACCTTATTCCATCTTCACTCAACCGCCATGGTCTCACCTTTCTGAACAGGACACGAACCCTACCAAAACTAAAAAACTAAATATGGAGCCCTCCCACTGAAAGGTTCAAGATCCATCGTGCCCCCATGGTCCCAAGGCCACGGGAGATGAGGCAGATCGGCGATACCGTCGACGGGAGACTGAAACCCTAGCTACCTTTTCCCTTGGGAGGAGAGAAGAAATCGAAGTAGCACAGACATGAAATCGACAGAATCTAAGCGTTCCACCTAAAAATATCAATATCATGCATACTAGCAAGAAGATACTTCCTCCATCTCTTAGTAAGTGTCTCAACTTTATGTCAACTTTAGTACAAGTTGGACTAAAGTTGAGACATTTATTTTGAAACGGAAGGAGTACTACTTAAGCAAAAAAATCAGTGTCGGAAGAATAATACTTTTGATAGTGTTATTTGACCAATGTCAGCTGGGAGGAGGATGGCAAGCAAACGCGTTTTCCTGATAGTTTTAGTTGCTTTGCAAGATCAAACAGTGAGAGTTTTAGAAAAAATGTATTTTTATGAAAAAAATTGTTATGTTGTTCTGAAGAAGTTCTCATCCCCTCACAACTAAAGCTGCCAGTGAAATCGTCCAAAATGCCACCCCTTCCCAATAAACTTTCATCAACTAAAATGGTCCAAAACTTTTTGTATGTGATAATGTGGCTTTCCATGAATCCCATCTTTTAAGGGCATCTCCAACACTGACCCTCAAACCGCCTGCATAGGTCTAGACCATGCGGTCCAGACGTGTTGTGCCATCCAAAGCGGGCCTGTATCGATTCGCTCAGCGGTCTGAACGCACATTCTCAAATTAGAAGCAAAGATGGGGGGCTTTGGGGAGTTCGGATAGCAGCCACGTTGGACTCTGACACCCCCGGCCCACTAAATCCCCACTCCCGGTCCCATTTTTTTCAATCCTCCCATTCCCCCCTTGATTTGCATCCGTACCCTCCTCCTCTAACGCCACCGATGTACCTCTCTGGCTGGCACACAGGCATTGACGGACCTCCACAACCAGCACTGACACGCCCGCTCGCCTTTTACGACGGCGTCGTCCACCCAGGACCCGTCCGTAGACAGGTACTCCCCGTCCCCCTTGTCGTCGTCATCCATGGCGGACACCATGCCCGGTAGGTGTTCGGTCAAATGTCATTGACCTTATTTTCAAATGCCAAGTCAATGTTTTAGAGTACGAAGGATGGTGGGGTACTCGACCATGGAGGATGAGTTTTTGTGCGATGTGTGGTTGGCCATATCCGTGGATTTCATAGGCAGGAGCAGAGAGGAGCTCTTCTAGCAACGCGCGCATGATTGTTTCACGTGTGAAGCACATTGCCCCCTACGACATGCACATCATCCATGATCGCAATGTGATGTCGTTATCATATCGATGGTACGCCATCCAGACCACAACACAAAGTTTGTGGCACGGTTGATATGTTGGAGGCAAGATGGCCATTGCGTGCGGCGGCCGAGGAGATCGTAAGTTTTGCTTCTTCTTGCTCAACTTGTTGATTTATTCATTCAATGTTGCTCTACACAATGTGCAGCCTGCACACGCTGTCGTGATGTACAACAGGATACAGGGACGGTCATTTATGCACATATACTGTTGGATGGAAATCAGAAGGCACTATGTGTGAGACGACATGATCGTTCATGAAAAACTTGTTGAACATCCGATTAATCTCATCGAATTTTGAACTATTGTTGTACTAGACTTATTTGCATGCTATGTGTGGATGATTTGTGCTATTTTCTATCCAAACTTTGATGAAATCCGCTATGTTTGCATGAACATCGTCCGGTTAGTTGAACCCGGCTTGAAATATATGCATGCAGCGTTCGATGGCCGGCTCCCTCATATGTATCCGTGTACTGATCTCCGTGTATGCGGACGGATGCCGGAGCAAATTTGGGTCAGCATTGAAGATGCCCTAAAAATGAAATTAAAGAAGGAAAGAATATAGATGCATGGATTATAGATGGTCAAACGGGCCGTGCTAAATGGGCTGGCCCGGTAGCACGGAGGAACGGCACGGCCTAGACGTGGCATGGCCCGGGCTAAACGGACCAGGCTCGGCACGCCATATGGGCCATGCCTGGGCCTGAAGGCTGGGCACGCGGGTCGGCACGACACGGCCCGTTTTTTTAGAATTTATATATGTGTGTGTTAAAAAATACAGCCCAATATACCTAAAAAACAGCCCAACAAATTGAAAATATGCAACCCAACCGTGCTAAGCGTGCCACGGGTCGGCCCGTTTATTAGCTGGGCCATGCCTGGGCTGGAGGACACACCACGTGGGCCGGGCTGAGCCGGCCCGGCTAATAATCGTGCCATGGCGGGCCGTGCCGTGCTAGGCCCGATTAGGGTGGGCCAGGCCGTTCCGGCCGGCACGTTTGGCCAGGTCTGGCATGGACTGTCAAAAAAAGAAAGCGGGTTTTGCGAATACGCTTCTGCCGTCGATGCGTCTGTGGCTGACCCTCCTCGCCGCTCGACCCGGCACGAGGCACAGCTCACAGTCACAGGGGATGAGGAGATGAGCGAGAGCTGCTAGGAGGAGCGACACCACCACATGGCTCCTCCTCAGTGCGCCGTCTCGTCGCCGCCCGCCCCCACCAATGCCGCCAATGCCGCCGCCGCCGCCGCCGGCGGCGGAGGCAAGGGCAGGACGCAACTGGCGGTGGCGCAGGTGAAGAAGCTCTGCAAGCAGGGGCGGCTCGAGCAGGCGCGGCGGCTGCTGCTGGACGCGCTGCCGCGCCCGCCCCCGACGCTGCTCTGCAACGTGCTCCTCATCGCCTACGTCGCCGCCGCGCTCCCGGACCACGCGCTCCGCCTCTACGCGCTCCTCAACCACGCCGCGCGCCCCGCGCCCCGCTCCGACCACTACACCTACTCCTGCGCGCTCACCGCCTGCGCCCGCTCCCGCCGCCTGCGCCTCGGGAGGTCCGTCCACGCGCACCTCCTCCGCCGCGCCCGCTCGCTCCCGGACACCGCCGTCCTCCGCAACTCGCTGCTCAACCTCTACGCCTCCTGCGCGAGGTACTGCCACGGCGGCGTCGACGTCGTCCGCAGGCTGTTCGACGCAATGCCGAAGAAGAACGTCGTTTCGTGGAACACCCTGTTTGGCTGGTACGTCAAGACCGGGCGCCCCGATGAAGCCCTGGAGATGTTCGTGCGCATGCTGGAGGACGGTGTCAGGCCTACGCCGGTCAGCTTCGTGAATGTCTTCCCGGCTGCGGGGAGCGGCGATCCCAGCTGGCCATTCTTGCTCTATGGTTTGCTGATAAAGCATGGGGTGGAGTATGTCAATGATCTCTTCGTTGTCAGCTCAGCGATCGGCATGTTCTCTGAGATTGGCGATGTGCGGACAGCTCGGATGGTGTTTGACCGTGCTGCCAAGAAGAACATTGAGGTTTGGAACACGATGATCACTGGGTACGTGCAGAATGGGCAGTTTTCTGAAGCCATGGATCTCTTTATCCAGATACTGGGGTCAAAAGAGGTTCCATCAGATGTTGTGACTTTCTTGTCAGCCGTCACAGCGGCCTCGCAGTCACAAGATGTCAGGCTGGGTCAGCAACTGCATGGCTACTTGATGAAAGGAATGCACAGCACACTGCCTGTGATACTGGGTAATGCGCTTGTCGTGATGTACTCGAGATGCGGCGATGTCCAAACTGCATTTGAACTGTTTGATCGAGTGCCAGAGAAGGACATTGTTTCCTGGAACACCATGATCACTGCTTTTGTCCAAAATGATTTTGACTTGGAGGGCCTGTTGCTCGTTTATGAGATGCAGAAATCAGGTTTCATTCCTGATACCGTGACATTGACTGCAGTGCTGTCTGCAGCATCAAATACAGGAGACCTTCAGATTGGTAAACAGTCGCATGGGTATCTCATCAGGCATGGCATTGAGGGCGAAGGCTTGGAGAGCTATCTGATAGACATGTACTCCAAGTCTGGCCGCATAGACATGGCTCAGAGAGTATTTGATGGCTATGGGAATAACAGAGATGAAGTCACTTGGAATGCCATGATAGCAGGATACACACAGGGTGGCCAGCCTGAACAGGCAGTCTTAGCATTCCGGGCGATGATTGAGGCAGGTGTAGAGCCTACTTCAGTGACACTTGCTTCAGTACTTCCTGCGTGTGACCCCGTTGGAGGGGGTGTATGTGCAGGGAAGCAGATACATAGTTTTGCGCTGCGCCATTCTCTGGATACCAATGTCTTTGTAGGTACAGCTCTTGTTGACATGTACTCCAAGTGTGGGGAGATTTCTGCTGCAGAGAATGTCTTTGGTGGCATGACTGAGAAGACCACTGTCACCTATACGACAATGATCTCCGGTCTTGGCCAGCACGGTTACGGCGAAAGAGCACTATCCCTCTTCTACTCGATGCGAGACAAGGGCTTAAAGCCTGACGCCGTGACCTTCCTGGCTGCCATTTCAGCATGTAATTACTCTGGATTCGTCGACGAAGGTCTTTCTTTGTACAGGTCAATGGAAACATTTGGGCTTTTAGCTACCCCTCAGCACCACTGCTGTATTGTGGACTTGTTGGCTAAAGCCGGGAGGGTGGACGAAGCATACGACTTTGTAGAAAGCCTGGGTGAGGATGGGAACTTCATCGCCATCTGGGGATCGCTTCTGGCATCCTGCAAAGTGCAAGGCAAGATGGAGTTGGCAGCATGGGCGACTGAGAAGGTGCTCAACATTGAGAAGCAGTATGGTCATGCAGGCTACAATGTTTTGCTGTCGCAGCTATTTGCTGCTGAAGGTAACTGGAGTAGCGCTGATAGTCTGAGAAAGGAGATGAGATTGAGGGGGGTGAGGAAAGAGGTGGGTTCTAGTTGGATCAAAGTCCAGACTGCAGCATTGCAGGACAGATCTGTGGAGAGGAACCAAAAGCAAAATTTCCCCGAAAATGAGCACGTGTTCTCGATGCTGGATGGGGATACTTGCAGTACAGGCGCAATCATTTAACAGTTTAAGTACTTATGGCACGGATAGATTGCAGATTTGTTGATATCTGGAGATTAGAAGGTGGTGATTAGCTCATACTGTCAAGGATCAGAGCTCCTGTTACCTGCACTTATGTCATGATTTGCCTTCTCCCAGAATACAGCTCCTTTGGAGTCTTTCACTGGATGAAACATGAAAAGATCCCCAGCCTGCGGGGATGCCGCGATGGTCAAAAGGTGAACAAGTGCATCGAGACAACATCTATGCTTCCATCGCAATGAAGCAAGTTGCGATCAATATCCGCATCCATCGGAACGAAACAAGATGTTGAGATCGAGACCATATGATCTACTGGATGAAGAACCAGCTGCAGCGTAGACAGTGTTACTTCTAAGACCTGACATGTGAGTACGCCATTGTTAATGAAGTGTACATCAATTTTTTGTTCATACTTGTTGCTACTGAGACGCTGTAAACATTCGGAAAACATTCATGTAAAATGTTAACTAAAGAAAATTATCACAAGGTTATACTTATACAGCCAACTTAATGATGTAAATGTTTCTTCAGCATTCTAGATATGAAAGTAATATCTTAAATTAAGATCACATGATTACCCAGCTTGCACTCCATTATTTGTTCTCTGTACTAAATATTTGGAATCACTCAGATCAAGGTAAGCAAATTACTACAAGCCTCAAACGTACAGCCTGAAGTATCCCCATGATATAGCTGCAGAGAACAGTAGCTCTAATCCGTCAACAAAACCAGCAAAAAAACTGAAACGTCAGAGATACAGCAAAGCACTCAAGTTCAAATGAAACATTGAGCAAAAGAACCCAGCAGTGAAAGAATCATTTTGAACTAAAACCATGACAAGAATTATGGAACAGAGGGAGTAGCATTTAGTTCCAGAATAACATTGACATGATATCATTGAATTCCACAACGATATCAACAATATGAGAATAAATGGTGATCACTGTAGTTGTACAAATACAACAAAAATATCTCAACTGGATAAATCAGGCCTCCGGGTGGCAAATTACATGACTCATTTGAGAATTTCAGACTCAAACTTAGTTCGCTACAAGATACAAAACTTGCTGGAATGGTGACACTATCTATTGGTTTGCTCAAATATGCTTCAGCTGACTTTCCTTAGTTGGAGTGGTTCAGTCCTATGAAACATCACCCACCAGATCACCAGCCTGTGATTGGTGATAATGAATTCGCCAATGGTGTAGCAGGTAATGTTCAAGATCTTATCCTTAATCCAATGTTGATATCTTACTTGCTCTGTGAATCACAAAATTGCCCATATTCACATTCACAAAGACCCATCCTCACCTGAAATTTTAATTCAGAAAGGGATGAGTAAACCAGCCACATCAAATACCTTTTAGTGTGGTATATAATGATGACAATTGACAGCAGACCTTTCGTAAAGTGAAGGAAACCCTTCGCGAATTTCTTTTAATGACTTGACCAGCCACGTCATCAACCTACAAGGATCACATTACAACTATTATACAATGTTGCATCATTTGGTATTAAATACGGAGTAGAACAGAAGAATTGTCAAAAATGTATGGTTAAAAGTTGATATTTATCCAACATATACAGGCTTCCTGTGAAGAAAAAATACTCCCTCCGTTCGTTTTTATAAGGCGTTTCAGACAGCTGGGTTTGAGCTGTTTAGTACACTGTCCGAATTTGCTAAAACGTCTTATATAAGTGAACAGAGGGAGTAGTTAATTTATGCAACTTGCAGTTGAAGTACCATGTGTGAAATACTGTTTAAAGCAGGAGTAAGACGAGTTAATTAGTTGGCACTTACATTTGTATTATTGTATGGCAACGATATGTTTAGAGGAACAAAATATTAACTTAAACATCAAATACCTTATGGTGTGGTATATAGTGATGCCAAGCATATCGGCCTTCTCCAGACATGAGTAACATTGACCTAGGAGGTAGAAATACAGCTTTCCGCGTGCATTGTGGATCTTGGATACTACCTTCATCAGCTCCACTGACCACACTTGGAGCACGCCAACTGCCTTTCGGGTATTGTCTGAACTCCATAATGCAAGGTCCAGCCAAAGAAAGACTAAAAATCATTTCTTCGAATGCTGAGTGTGTGTCTATGTGTGGAGACAAACCTACACCACAAGGATATTCATTTACCTGTAAGCACAATCAGGTTAGTTCTACCACTGGTTGTCAAGAGCTAATACTGTTAGCGATAGATAAATAAGAAAAGAAATCCGTAATTAGGCCGTACCAAATCAACAAACAGGAAATTTAAGCTACAGCTGTAATATACAATGGAAACCAAAACAGTGGTAGAAATGTGGAAACTTACCGTCAATTGATCCACCAGTTTGCCAGTACAATTCTTGACACCAGGGAATGTCACAATTTTGTCGAGGACTTTTGAAACAAAAGATGGCAACTCACCCAAGAACTGCTTCGAATCAACATTCCTGGTCTGTAAAGTCAACAAAACCTCGTTACAATGTAACTTTGAGCAGCCTTCACATCAAGATTTGATGATTAAAGGTAATGAGTGGGAGTGGCAAAGGAGATATGAACTGTGGAAAGTTGTTCATAGTACATCATCCCTCTCTACAGAAAGAAGTTAGTTGACTGCATATGGTTTCATGGTAAAACTTCATAAAGCATTCTTCTTTTGTCCAATTTTCGTTCTGTACACCGACATTTTTTTTTCTTCTGCTCTACATTTGTACACTGGAATAAGAGTTGCCAAAATGGCACTAACAGTGTGAAGGGCCATGACAGGTTAGCACTGATGTTGCAGAGCTGACAAAATCAGGCAAAATGCAATTGACATTTTTGAGTGAGTGCCTTTTTCATTTTGTACTGAAGAAAGAATTATATCCTCTGGAAAGTATATGAACTTATATTGTACAAAAAGAACTGACAGTGCGAACTTATTTTAGTACTACTAAACGTAACCAATCTGACTGATTGCAGAAGGGCAAATAGAGTTGCGGAGAGAAGAACAATCTGGATGGTCATATACTTACAAGGTCGAACTTACTTCATACAGAAACTCATAACCGTAATGCTGAACTCGCCTTTTCGCCAACCTTTTCCACGGCCTACTGTCCACAGCAGCAAGTAGCTCCTGCAGAAGATACAAAATTACAGACGCTACTCAACCCAAATTTATTAGCAGCAAGCAAGCCGCCAATGGAAGACAACCTAGCTGCGACTCCAGTCCACCGACCTGTTCCTCGGCGGCGGTGACGAACTCCTGGACCAAGTGAATGCCCGGGATGCCGAGCTCCGACGAGGAGAGGGCCACCGGGGGAGCGGAGACGGCGACGGCGGCCTTGGGCGGGGCGGGCACCGAGTAGCGTATGTGCAGCACGCGCCCGGAGAGGCGGCCGCAGGGGCGCCCGTGGAGCGCGGCCATCGCGGCCCCCGCGGCGGCGGGCTCGCGGAACCGGACGATGACGCGCGCGCCGCTGTCGTCGGCGGCGCTGACCCCCTCGACCTCCCCGAAGGCGCCGAAGGCCGCGGCGACGTCGTCGTGGGTCAGCCCCACCGCCGGCCCGCAGTTGGCCACGTACAGGACGGCGCTGGGAGCGGGAAGCGCGGCTGTGTCCTCGGCGACGGGCGGCGGGCGCGTGTACCCAGACTTCGCCATCTGCGGCGTCGCGCCGCGGCAGCCGGAGATCGAGTTGGGGGTGGAGGGAGGGGGAAGCGAGCACGCGGGCAGCAGTGGCGACGCGGCGGCAGTCGTGACTCGTGTCGCAGCTTTTCCTTTTCCCCGCGCGACGGCCCAGTTTCGGCCGTTTTGCTCAGGGTGTTACATAAACCGGAATTTCATACAGAACCTAAGTTCGCAAAAGCATCACGAGAAATGGCTCGATCTCGTAGAGCACAGGGATAGTTCCCACATTCCAAACACAACCGCGGAACTTCAACAAGATGTCTCAGAAGGGGAATTTCGGTCTATTTGGCGCCCTTGAATTTCACTGGAAAGTTTTCAGTTTCTGTAGGTATCAAGGAAAAACTCCCAAGGTTTGCGGACCCCAAGCGTATGCGAGCACCAAGGCAATGGCATTGCAACAGTGAGAGCAATGAACAGTTAAAAACAATGTAGAATCTGGGATAGTTGTAACTCTAAGGCAGCGCTGAGTCTGGATTCCTAAGGCTCGAAAGGCTTCACCAAGTGAACACAACCAGATAATGCTGTAACGATCGATTCTATTATATATCATAGAGTTCAAGACTGTCTTCACAATCAGGGACCCAATGGAGCAACGCAAATGCAGCAACATTGCAGGAAAGAAAAAGAAAACCAATAGCCAGAACCATTGCAACTCCGGTTTCGCCAGTACAAATAATTTATCCCGGCAATGAATGGCATTCCTCCGAGTCCACACTAAAATATGCTCCCATAATCTTTTCTGGGAAGGGACGAGGGTAGCCCGCCCGTCGTAAACGGATGCACGCCTGTTCCTCCTGCGCAAATTAGGACAACTTGGTTAAGAATACCAAAAGAAAGGTGCTTCTCTACTCTGCTAAAAGAGCAAGTAAATTACCCCAGGGCACTCCCTCGCCCATGCCATAGGGAGGCCATGCAGGCTGCCCACTTTGGTGACTCCCCATCGGTGGCCGCATGTGACTGTTAGTTGGCTGGTTGTATCTCGGTTGTAGAAATTGATGTCCATGGCGACCCCGGAGACTTTGCTGAGGATAATTCGGAGGGTTGAAACCACCGTAACTGATTGGAACAGTAGGACGGGTGCCCCTCCCATGCGAGCCTGAGTGCAGTTGTTGACCTGCTCCATAGCTAAGAAGCGAAAGAAAAGTAATTAGTTGCCATAACTTGGAAAGGAGCAGATCATATGACGTGGATTGTTATGTCTTGATTCTTGAACTGAAAGACCGATCTTGTGAAGCAAAAAAAAGGGACATCTCAAGATATTCTGTCAGGTGGGTTCTTGTTTTGACGAAAACTCATTAACAAATTTAGAACACAATACCTTTGGCTTGTCGGTAAAGGGTTTGAGCTTGCAAAGTTGTGGCTTTGGGCACGGGTTGATCTCGCAGATCCGCCTGGCTGACAAGTTGCATCCCTAAGATGAAGGTTGCTGCTTAAATCAGCTGACAATGAATTGTCTTCTTGCAATAGTGACTCATCACTGCAAAATAGGACAGTGTAACCATTTACATTCAGACGAACTTTACAGGAAGCAATTTGAGCACACAATTCCTTACCTATAATTAGGATCCCAATCAGAAGGATCAAGTATTGATGGAGCTGATGTATCCGGTAATACGTCAAATGAGGGCAAAGGTGGAGCATTATGTGAATTATATGCTTGGGAAGGCCCATGACTAGAAGAAGCCTCCACGGAAAAACCACTCCTGGAAGCTATTTGCGGTCTCCAACTAGAATGACCAGAACTAGGTAATGAGTGCTGAGAGTAGCCAGCATGTCCGCGAATATAGGCATCCGAATGACTAAAACTGACACCATCTCCATGTCGTCCTTGTCCATGCTGAGATGCATATTCATGTGGTGGCATCGGCATGTTCTTCCTCTTGCTGTATTGGCCTAGTGGTGCAGCTTTTCCCAATGGGGAGCCATGAATGCCTCCACTAGCAGGAGAACCAGAGCCATGCTTCCCAGTAGAATTAGGCGGGGTATGCATCTGGTAGTTTGGTGGGGTAAATTGTGATGGACTGGCACCAAGAGACATAGGCCCCATACCTCCAGGGCTCAATCGAATGCCTCTATCGTAAGAGAGACGAGGTCTCAGCCTAATATCTGGACTAGAGCTAACATGTGAAAATCCAGAAGGACCTAATGGGGAGTAATACATGTTACCATTATTAACATCACCATAGCTTCCATAGCTGCTAGCAAGACCAGCATTGCCAGCATAGCTACCATGGCTACCAAGGCTTCCATAACTACTCCCATAAGAAAAAGGCACTTTTGGAGGATAGGGGTTAGGAGGTAGACATCTGTTCGCACTTCCAACCTAAAAAAAATTAAAACACAGGACATTTCAGTTCTAATGGACAAGAAAGATACTATAGGATTATAATTCTGCAAATTTAACTCAGGAGCAACATAAGAGAGTAGTTATCACCTGAGGGGAAAGACCTGCAACTAACCAGTGACCTCCTCCTGGATTGTGATCAACTGCTGCAGCATGAGCAACAGGCTACAACACAAATCAATAACAGGATAGGCTTGAGAAAGAAAGAAAGATTGAATGAATGTGTTTACAAGCTAAAACTAAACTGTGTTTTAGTTAAGGTAGAAAGCTATCTTATACTCCCTCCGTTCCAAAATAGATGACCCAACTTTATATTTTGGAACGGAGGGAGTATCTACTAAGATCAATGATGCAACCTGTAGAACAACACTAGTGTACACAGGGAGCATTTTGCATATTGATAGGTTTGTCGATTAGTGTATGTCTGTATGAGAGAGACAGGAAATTAAGTTAACTATCTGCAGACCATTGGTCATTACCCTCAACGAGGCAATATGCCAATCTCTACCTAATAATAAAGCACGTAGGGTTTCTGCCCATCCGTCGCGCCAATTTGCAAAAAAGCCCCTACATTCTCATGAAATCAACCCGCAGTCCGGATTTAAGTCACACCGAACCGTTATTTTACAGTTTTTCGAAAAAAACCCTGACTTTTTAGGTATTCCATCCGCGGATCATATTTAAGTCAAACAAATGCTTTTCTAAACCATCCATATCTTTTAAACCGTAACTCCGATTTAAACATGTTATATATGAAATTTGATTAGAAAAATATGTAGAATATGAATATAAGATTATTTTAACCTGTTAAGTATTTATAAATATTATTTTGGAAGATATTTAATTCAAACAAATGGTTTTCTAAATTATACGTATCTTTTAAACTGTAACTCCGATTTTAATATGTTATATATGAAATTTGATTAGAAAAATGTGCGAAATCTGAATATGATGTTAATTTTACGTGTTAAACATTTTTAAATATTGTTTTGGAAGCAAACTTATAACTATAGCGCACGATCCATTGTTCTTTCATACAGGCGGCGATCCGGATTGAAAATAAACACCCACTATAATCATATAGGGAAAAGAAAATATCGAGAACTACACATGCATACCTCTGAATACGTCGCAGGGGAAAACAACAGATTTCTCATCGCGAGTGTGAGAGAAAGCGAGAGAGAGAGGGAGAGGGAGGAGAGAGGGAGAGAGAGACGTCTTAGGATTAACCACATTCTAACACGTTTTGGTTTGTGTGAACACTAAGGCCACCGCCGGCGAGGGTGAGAAGAAGGATAAGCGGCAACACAAATATGATGCGTCGCTAAAATAAAGGAGATGGGCCTATTGTGGTCTTGAGTGATGGTTGTTCTGTTAAGAGTGTGTGTTGTGTTTTTTGTCCCGTTGCAACGCACGGGCTCTTTTGCTAGTAAAAATCAAGAGGCGATGATAAGTTTATTTGTCACAGCCTAATATTATTTTTATGAAAATATACTTGTTATTCCTCCTAAGATAGATAATTTCAAACCCCAAAGCAGAAGCACATCATCTAGCTTAATTTCAATTTCCTTCTTTGATAAATACGAAGTTAAGACACTCGAAGTAAAACCATACTCACAATTCTTGGAGTCTCAGAGACAGGCTCATATGGACCAGTAAAAGGTTCGCCTGTAATGAATGGATGGCCTGACGCCTGAAATAAGATTGTACAAATTATGTCCTTGCACATGGGTCTGAATTATGTAAGATTACCAACTTGTACGTAAGAATAAATTGTGTTTTCATGAGTAAAAAATAACCTGACATAATAGACTCTAATGAGATTCAAAATATTGAAGTCCCAACCTTTACATAAAGGCCAAGGCAATACAATTGCACAACTAGCATGGGAATACCTGAAATGGCGACCATCGCTTATTTGGATCAAATTCAAGAAGTCCCCTCAAGAAATCAACTAACAGCACGCGGTCTGCTTTTTCTGTCTCTGAATCAAAATGCAACACCTGAGAACATAATATCAAACTTGCAAGTTGTACTCTAAGAGCTCTATTCTGCAGATTCAAGATAGTTGTACTCTAATACCAAGCCCAAATTGAAGCAAATATTCCTACAATGCCTATACTCCGTAGTCCATACTAATGACCACTAACCCTGAGCTAAGTTGCATCTAGTTTATCGTTCGTGTTACTGATCGAAAGCAGCACAGCAACGCCTAAAAGGATAACCTTTATAGGGGCGAAATGCATTGCTTTCAAAAGACGAAATTACAACTCAAGAGGGACACCAGCATGTATGGCAAATTAAAAGAACTATACTGACAGGGAGCAGATTGAAAGGGCTCCCTCTAGTTCCCCAAAACATGTCATTTCAGATACTAGCAGTCTAAAAACACAACTTTGACTACCAAGTTTTATCATAATATTCAAAAAGCCTGACAAAACTACAATTTACTGAAGCACATTTGATAAATAAGTTACACATGTGATTTCCCAAAATCCGATCAACATATTTATAAAGATAACAGTAGTAAACTCTCAAAAGTTTGACTGCAGCTATGTCGAAAGTGACATGTTGCGAACAGGAGGAAGTATCAACGAGTACATATGGTACTGATCTGAAGCCTATTCTAAACAACAGCTAAGAAGCCAAAATCTTATTCACAGAACTAAGGAGACGACAAAAAGACAAACCTGGCAACTTTGTATTGTCCCAAGGATAGGTATATATTAGTTGGTCCAACCTTTGCTGTGGGAAGTACCACTTCCCTAATTTCGGCCTTTTGGTCTCCCTCTGGTATAGATAGTAAGGCAGAGCATGAAGATAGTCTATAATACGACAGAAATCAATGTTATGTTGTGGAACCACAAGAAACTTACCCCCTCAACCTCGTCTTCACTTAACATTCTGTATGCAGTGCCAGGGCCATCATGTGCCCCAATACCCAGATAGCTACTTCCAACATGTTTAAAAAATTTAGCCGTATTCTTAGCTTCCCTTAGCAAGTCATCTGGTGGTTGCCCCCTATAAATGTTTTATTCAAAGGAACAAAAAAAAAACAAGCATTATAACATGGTAAAGCTCGCCTGTGTAAATTTCTTAACTGACCAGAAGAACTAAAAAGGGCAAGATTAACAACATTAAACTCAGCAGAGGCGTCTGCTTTAGCATGCTGACATACATAATACTCCCTCCGTTCCTAAATATTTGTCTTTCTAGAGATTTCAACAAGTGGCTACATACGGAGACAAATGAGTGAATCTACACTCTAAAATATGTCTATATACATCCGTATGTGGTAGTCCATTTGAAATCTCTAAAAAGACAAATATTTAGGAACGGAGGGAGTAGTATGTAGATACAGAACTAGAAGAGAAAATTATAGGTACAGGACCTACCCGAGAATCTTTAGCATACGCTTAAGCACATCATATTCTGATGCACCAGGAAATAAGGGTAGTCCTATAAACAGTTCGGCAACTATGCAACCGAATGACCACATATCAATCGCAGTAGTATATCTGTCACTGTTAAGGCTCACGTAATTTGAAAAGGCAAAAAGAACTTCATCAAAGAAATCATTGCTCTTTTTAATAAATCCTTCATCAAAGAAATGATTTCTCTTTTTAATAAATATAAAAGAGCATTCCAGAAAATGTTGAGCAAGATCCTTATGGTGAATGATATGCAACAACTTGCCCTGTATATAGGATACGGATAGCCAAGGAGAACTTCTGGAGACCTGTAATAGCGGCTCTAGCAAAAAGGAAGGGTCGAAGTCTTACTTTCAAATAACAAACATTACTTGAGTAAAAAAATAATTATTATTATGTTACAGAAGTTTAAAGAAACCTGGATGTATGAGTACACAGTTTTACCCTCCAGGCATGCTGATCCAAAATCGATAACTTTCACTGCTGCAGCTGTTTTTGCACTGTAAATTCATTGTACAACCTCAAGCAATAGTTAGCCAGAGAAAATACCATCCAAAACATAATAGTGCAAAATTCAATACTGATAGGGGCTACTCACGTCGGAGCTAAGAGGATATTTTCTGGTTTCAGATCGCAGTGAATGATGCCACCATCTCTCATCACTATCATGGCATCTAATATCTGAAAACATAAAACAAGATCAAGCAACAGGTACTAAGTTACTAGTTAATGGGAAATGCAGACTAAGACCATACCTGTTTTGAGAAGGCCTGTACAAATTGCACTTTCAATCCTCTTAAATGATTCCTTTTTAAAAGCTCATACCTATAATCTCGAAGTTCATAGTGCAGTCTGAACAAAACTAAAAAGGAATGAACCTACTACCAAAAAGGTCCTACAGAAGTAAACTTACAGATTTTGACCGAGCATTTCAAAGGCAATACACAGGTGATTTTGGAATGAGAGATAATCTAGCATTCGGACAATGTTGTGCTTATCATCAGGATCAAATTTCTGATTTAGCTGCAAGCATAGACAACTAAAATGGTGAGCTATCGCATATATTAATGAATGAAGTTCCTAATGGACCATCATACCGTTCTCAACAGTGAAACCTCCATGATGGCCTGCTGATAAAACGCGGGCTGGTTTTTTATAACCTTCACAGCAACATACTTGTTGGTTTCTGTGTCCCAGCATTTCACAACTTGGCCAAACGTGCCTTGGCCAAGCATTTCCTTGACAATGAACCTGAGTACCAAAATGAGAAAGAGGTAAAGTTCAATGATATGCTAGTCATGCTCAGCCGCAGCTTTCCAGACTCTCGGAAAAAGAAATGCTGAGACAGCCAACGCCGATTTATTAACAGAACTTCCGGGCGTGACATCAAAATTGGAAGCGCCGGTTCATCTAACTTAAATGCATATGAATAAGTATAATCTTCAATTACTTGTCAACAAAAATGCCGTAGCAAATTTCAAGATGAACATACTTGTTTATTGATCACTGATCAGGATGCATAAAGCCTATTTCATATAATTGATTCTGGAAGAGTAATACCACCCGCTATAATAGTCTACAAATTTATAAAGTAAAAGTGCACAGTGCACTAAAAAAATGGACAGGTAGATGAAACAAAGCTAATGGGGAAAAATTACCTCCGATTTGATGTCTTGTTAACCAACTCCAGGTTGACATACAATATGAGGTCCCAATTTGCATTGTCAACTCCATCATTGTGGGCTGGGGTCGAAGGATGGGTGAGAAAGCGCTTTGGGTTTAGTGTCTCTGAGTACTTAAACTCAGGGTGGCATCTTTCAAAAGTGTTAATGATGTCCGCCGTTAGCCTCGCAACGCACTACACGATAAGAAGTGTCAGCTGGCCGCTGAACGACAAAAGCATATGGAAGAAGAGTTGTAACAAATAAGTGAGACAGCATCTCCATGTCTCGATATGGTAATACGAATCGTTTATAGCGCATACAAACAAACTAGTGAGAATATTTGCCCATAAATGTTGCTTAAAAGTGCATGGATGATGTCTTGTTCAAATGCGCGTCAAACTTGGAGAAGTTTACCTACAACATTGCTTAGCTGAACCCCGCAAAAAAAACATTGCTTAGCTGAACAGTGAGCACGATTGGGACTTAGGGGAATGCTGAAGTGGCTACAAATGAGTAGTGTACCTCAGAACATTCTTACTAGCTATGGGTACAATAGACGACGCTTGACAGGCAAACAGCGACACTATCTTCTATGAAACTCCAGCACTCTAATCCTGCTAGTTCATACAGACGAAACTAAAGAGCAGTTGACTAAACATGCTAGCAAGGAGCAACAGTGGTAATGGACTAGTGCTACGATGACCAGTTAAAAGCTACATCAGCATGGTAAGCTGAATTCAGCAACATCGAAGAGCTAACTCCTATGGCGACAGCAATTCGACGATCCGGAAGGAACAGATAGAGCAGAAGGAGGAGAATGAGGCGTACCGGTTTCCTCTTGACCCCATGAAGCTTGCTTATGCGTGCGGCAACGCCACTGCCCGACCCCGACGGCGACGGCTCAGCCGCCCCTGCCCCTGCGGCCGCGACGAAGGGCCGGAACACCGTGCCCTCGCTGGGCGCCCACGTCGGCGCCCCGCCCTTCCCCTGCCTGCCGCTCCCCTCCATACGCACGCGCGCGCGCTGACCGGCTAGCCTACTCCGAGGCCGCGCGGGGAGATCTCGCCCTCGCGGCCGACGTCCACCGCCACGCGCCCCCGACTCCGAGCCCGGCCCGAGTAGCGGCGACGATCACAGCATCCGCGGGAGCAGCCGAGCAGCCGCCGGAGGAGTCCAGCTCCATCCTAGGCTGCGTCCGCGGCGGCCATCCCCCCGGTCCCCCGGACGGGCAGTAATCCCGTGCTCCGGCAGCGGAACTGGGATCGGATTGGGATTCCGGGGGCGACCGACGGATTGGGCTCGGCAGGGTAGGGTTTTGTCCCGTTTGTTTAATTAATTACTGCAACAACGGCGGATGAAACGAAACAGAAATCGCGGGATGAAGAGAGCAGTGGGTGGGAGGAGGGAGGAAGAGGGTGGACTGGCTCCGGATTTTGGATCCCCGATTCGGCGCCCCGGAAACTAGGGATTCCGCTCGGAGGGAGGAAGGGAGGAAGGGGGGTGGCGAGCGAGCTGGCCCGACGGGGGGTGGATGGATTCCCTTCCGAAATTTCTTCTTCCTTCCCCGCTCGTGTTCCTCCGCCTCGGCTATTTTCCTTGGCTTTTCTTTTCTTTTCTTCTGCCCCCTGTTTTGTTTTGTTTTTGTTTTGTTTCCCGTGTGGAGAGAGGATATTGTGGGCGGGCGATGGTGATTAGGTGTTTGATTATCGACTACTACTCGTAGTTTATGGGAAGATAAGCACCAACCAACCTTCCCGTTTTTTGTTACTCTCCTACGTACTACTCTTGCTTGCTTATTCTATCCTGCTAGCTGACTGCGCTGGCCGTTGTTTTACATGCAGTAACCTCATTGTGGGTGTGTCTGCGGGTGGGCCTTACGTGTCATTGGTTAGCACGGGGGAGACGCGCGCGATGTATCCAACGGCGGGCGCGTGGTTGACAACGAAGGGGTGGATGCGTTGCCTGCCTGCCTGCTGGCCCCGCGCGTCACGACGTAGGGGCCGCGTGGTGTGCCCGTGGAGCCCGCGTGTCATTGGCGTGCGAGGTAGGCCTGCCTGTCCCGTCGTGGATTCTGCCGATAAAACTGTCCAGGTGACATCGTGCATTGTCCCGTGAACCCGGTCCAGGTGGCTCGTGGCATGCACATGCACCGTTTGTCCTTTTCCTCCCCCTTTTGGTTAGTTACAAGAAGGCGTAGACGAGATGGTGAGCGCCGCCGCCGTACCCATACGTCCACTCGACTGTGTTCAAAGTTGAATCAGTCAAACCCTTTTTCCGAAAATGATACAGATTTATTACTATCAAAGTTCATCGAAAGTACATGCACCTCAAACATAATAAAAGTTACATCGAGATTCTGAGACCACCAAACGACTACTACCACCATCAGAATGACACGGCGCTGTCACCGCTCCCATATCGGAGCCGGCTTGACCTTGTCGATGACAGCCAGGAAGTCTTCATGCACGTGCCCCTAAGGACCAACGTCCTAGAGTCGCAGTCGTTGTTGAACCCCTATAGAACTGAAACACTTGACACCAAATCTCGTCAAATCTCGGCTTGACCTTTGGGTAGGCTTTGGTTCGCTTTGTTGGGCGTTATGGACGACTAGGAACAAGTTCATTATTGAACACTTTTTCTTAACAAACGTGATGATTTCTTGTACAAAATATTTATCTTTTTGCAACAGTGGAGATTATTGGCTAAGATTGCCGATCTGGATGCGCCACTGGCGGAGCCAGGGGTATTCCTTGGCATTCCATGGAATACCAAAGATTTTGGCATAGAAAAAAATTTAGATATACATATACAGTCACAAGTTGAATTGAAGCCCACCGTTCAGCGGTTCAGTCAGGTCCAGCACACGCACGCAGCAGTCGAGGCCTCAATAGTCTAGGTCCAGTACGCATCTCACACAGTTCCTATTCTCCCCTGCTCTTGACCTAGCTGTTGCGTTGGACGGCACCTGCAGGCAAGTGCTGGTGGTGGCGCGGAGGCAAGCAAGTCCGGCGCCGGTCCCAGCCTCCCAAGTACCTGCCCTCCGCAACTCTAGGTTGCTCGCACTCGCCGCTTGGCTGCTTTGATCGTGCACCTCTGATTTAGAACGAACCACAAAATCAATGTGCAAAGATGTTTGTCATATGATCATCAAAAATGCTAGGCCTAGTTTAAAAGAAGGGATGCAGTCTTGGTTAGATTACTTGTAAACTATCAATGTTTGACTCTTTTGTACAGCCACTTGTTGGGTAACGTAGTAATAATTCAAAAAAAATTCCTACTTGTCACCAATATCAATCTAGGAGATGCTAGCAACGAGAGAGAGAGAGAGTGCATCTTCATACCCTTGAAGATCGCTAAGCGAAAGCATTGCAAGGAACGCGGTTAATGGAGTCGTACTCGCGGCGATTCAAATCGCGGAAGATCCGATCTAGCGTCGAACGGACGGTGCCTCCACATGCAACACATGTACAGCCCGAGGACGTCTCCTCCTTCTTGATCTAGCAAGGGGAGAGGAGAAGTTGAGGGAGAACTCCGGCAGCACGGCGGCGTAGTGGTGGAGCTCGTGGTTCTCCGGGAGAGCTTCACCAAGCTCAACGGAGGAGGAGGAGGTGTAGGAGGGGGGAGGGTTGCGTCAGGGGCTGAGGTGCGGCTGCCCTCCCACCCTCCCTCTATTTACAGGGTGAAGGGGAGAGGGGCCTGCCCCCTTAGATGCATCTAGAGGGGGGGCGGCGGCCAAGGGGGTTGCTTGCCCCACAAGTTGGGCGGGGCGCCCCCGCCCCTAGGGTTTTAACCACTACAAAAAAAAGACACATCCGTGACATTTTTGGCCGAACGAAAAAAATTCTGTCATACATATGACACTTCTATGACGATAATTGTGACAAAACCCGGTATCATCATAGATGTGGTGGGCTCCTACTTCTATGACAAAAAATCATGATAGAAAATGGCTTTTCGTCCTGGGCGGGCCGGAGACGCAGCTGCATGACATTCTTTGGGTCGTCCATGACGGAAAAAACCGTGGTAGAAGCGAGGGCGAGGAAAATTTCGGGGAGTTCTCGGTTACGGTGGGTGGTCGGGGCCGAGCGATGCGCGTTTCTCTCGCACACGTACGCGCGTGTGTGCGAGGCGTTGGCTCTAACTGAACCCGAGCGAGGCGTTGGGCTCTAACTGAACCCGAGCGATTGCACTACAGGCTACGCATTACTAAACCCGAGCGATCGATCGATGACTGTTAACTGACACTACAAGAAATATGTCAACTTATGACCTTATGTCAGTGACCCTCAAAGAATTGGTCATAAATCTATGACCATTTCAGACCAATTGGTCAAAAGTTGTTCGAGGGGCTCCTAACCCTAAGCCATTGCGACCATTTTGGTCAGAAAGGTCGTAATTTCCTTATATGAAAAGGTCATAAAGCAAACAACGCTAGTCCACTGCCTTATTTCTAGTTGTTAACGACCAATATAGATGGTCATAGCCTTGTAAATTGTGGTGGGTTGCGATGACTAGGCGCCATCTCATCAGTTTTGCCTATGTGTCATGTCCATGTGGCAGTTTTTGCCCTAGGTTGTGAAGCAACCTATATTTCTGTCATGGCCAAAATTCCCAAACAAATCTCATAAATTCTTTGGGTCATATCTGAGAACACTTTTTAAAAATAATTGCCGTATTACAAGTTTGTTATTTTTCCTGGGAACTTGGTCACATATAATGACACAATGCGAAGGTTTTCCAATTTTTTGATTTTTTTTGAATTTTTTATGCCTGTTTCAAAATGCGGTCAAAACGGCGGGCTTGACCATTCCTAGCTAGTGGTTGAATCTTGGAATTTTTTTGGTGTTTCTCTGATTAAATAGATACTTATGTACCTAGAAATGATTTTTGGAAAAAATAAGTAGCAAACCATGAGGCAGCTCCAGTTCAAATTTGACCCGCTTCCTACTGAATCGGCGGAAATTTGTCTTTTTCACGAGAGGTGGATCAAAATTTTTTACACCCAACCATTTTGTCAATTGTGCATTAAATATGGCCTAGTATTTTATAAAAATGATTTGGTCCAATTTTGCAACAATTATTTGGTAGTTCCTTCACAAAAAAACCTCCTTTCGGGCACTCGAAAAATGGAAAATGGTTTTTTCGTCCAAAGAAAATGAAAACTTCCTTAGGCAACATTGTTTGCCATTCCAATATGCACTCTTGTGCACAATATGAGATCATTTGAACAAACTATGCCATGAATATGGCCATAAGATTGATCATTTGGCTTGAAAGCCATTGATCTCCACACATGATAGCTCGTTTCTGAGAACACTTTTTTAAAATAATTGTCGTATTACAAGTTTGTTATTTTTCCTAGGAACCTGGCCACATATGATGACACAATGCGAAGGTTTCCCAATTTTTTAATTTTTTTTGAATTTTTTATGCCTGTTTCAAAATGCGGTCAAAACGGCGGGAATGACCGTTCCTAGCTAGTGGTTGAATCTTGGAATTTTTTTGGTGTTTCTCTGATTAAATAGATACTTATGTACCTAGAAATGATTTTTGGAAAAAATAAATAGCAAACTATGAGGCAGCTCCAGTTCAAATTTGACACGCTTCCAACTGAATCGGCGGAAATTTGTCTTTTTCACGAGAGGTGGATCAAAAAAATTTACACCCAACCATTTTGTCAATTGTGCATTAAATATGGCCTAGTATTTTATAAAACTGATTTGGTCTAATTTTGCAACAATTATTTGGTAGTTCCTTCACAAAAAAAACCTCCTTTCGGGCACTCGAAAAATGGAAAATGGTTTTTTCGTCCAAAGAAAATGAAAACTTCCTTAGGCAACATTGTTTGCCATTCCAAGATGCATCCTCGTAGATGTATAATCACACAATGCGAAGGTTTTTCATTTCTTTTTGTGAATTTCCTATGCCGATTTCAAAATGTGATCAAATTTGCCCGCATGACCCTTCTTAGTTAGGTGGTTAATAATGCAAAACTATTGGTTTGTCTATGATGAAATAGCTACTTTTGTATCTAAAAATGATTTTTTAGAAAATAAATAGCAAACTATAAGATACCTGTAGTTCAAATTTGACTCATTTCTTGCCGAATGGGCTGTTTCTCAAAATACCTAGAAAGATAGGAAATGCAATCAAATTGATGATCATCGATGAAAGGTGGTCTAACTTAAGTGAAAATTTTAGTGATGCCATTTTGCAAAATATTTTTGGTAACTGCCTCACAAACCTCCCTTGTTTTTAACACTAAGAAGAGGAAATTTTAATAGCTCATTTTCGAACCAATCAGGACGCAGCACACGGATCACCCCACTGTATTCGATTTGAGCCGTCCGCCTCCTACTGATCCAACGTCTCTTCCTTCCTCCCTCGACCCCTCCTCCCTGAGAAACCCTAGGTCAAGCGCTGCCGTCTCCCTCTCCCCGATCCAGACCCCTCCCCCGCCGCCCCTCTCCCCGATCCAGATCCGGCTCTGCCTGCTGCTCTTCTCCCCCAAATCCAGCCCCGCCGCTGAGCACCTCCGCCCCAACGCCAGCGACTCCGCCCACTACCCATCGCCGGACCCCCCGCGACCTCCGCCCTCTACCCCAACACTGGCGACCCCCACCATCTGCATCTCCCCTCCCCTTCTCTCCAGCGAAATCCGCCGGATCGACTCGACCCACACAGGCCGCGCCCAGATCCGCCGGTAGAGGAGGAGGAGCCTCCTCCCGCCACCACCTTGCCTCCTCCTGCCACGAGCAGAGCAGATCGGGCCGCGTGACAGCGAGCATGGAGGAGGACGCGGCGGCTGCTGCTGCCGTGGCCTACCTTGCCTCCTTCCCCGGCCACCGCCTTGTACCGCACGTCCGAGCAGGTCAGGCGGGTAGGTCAGGCGGCGGCTCCAAGATCCACCAAGGGCGTGGACCTGGAGCTCCATCTCCATGGCGGCGGTTCCTAGATCCACCCAGGGGCTGGACCTAGAGCTCATCTCCATGGCGTTCGCTTCCAGATCCGCTCGGTCTGCATCGCGAGTTGGCTGCATCCCCACGTCTGCTCCCGCTTCTGCTGCTCGTCTAGGTAACGCAATCTGTCGATTTGCTCTTCTCCCCTCGGCTTCCCTTACCTTACCTTATGGTGCAGTGTATTCCCTCCTCACGCAGGTGCACGCACCACCAGCGTTGTTGCTAGCCGTGGCCGGACCTCCAAGCAGAGCAGTGACACATTTGGATGGCCCTCCTCGACCTCCGCCATGGCCACCGCGGTGCTTCTGGATCCCCGCCCTTGTCACGCGATGGAGGTTTCAGTCTCGCCCCTCTTCTTCTTTCGATTCGATCTAGATCGTGCGCCGCGGTTCCTCATGCATGCCCGATTTGCTTTTCTTCCTCATGCAGGGTCTACAATGCACCACCTTGATTTGTTGATTTGGTCTAGAGCAGCAGCAGCAGCTCCTTCCTTCCATGTAGATGGAGGGCATGACCTGCACAAGGAGCTCCAAGGAGACAAAGGTATCTGCTCCCTTGATTGGATGAAACCATTGATTGGATGTCCTGATTAGAGACAATTCATTCATGAGTAAACTTTGATGTTTTACTGTACAGCCTTCAAGGTCAACTGTGCTGCCATCTTGCTTGCGAGAAAATCTTAGTTTGTTTAGGCATATAAACTGGCCTGTGCATTTGGAAGATTAGTAGTGTTTGTACTAACAGATTGAGCACAAACATTATTTGTTAAGAGGGCCCTGCAGTTATATTTTGGCTGCCTTTTGCTCCTTCATTTTTGTGTGTTTGAAAATCAATACAGCTAACATGCTTTACTTCTTTTATGTGCAGTGATTGCTAAAAATGACAGGGATGAGATCCACCGCCAAGAATGATGCATAGCTTAACTGCTACCGTAGTCAATTTCCAACAGGGAATACCTTTCTAGACTCCAACCTTCACAGTTCTTGTTGATTCATCTTGCTAGCAACTGAGTAGCTTTTTTGCATACTTCTGTCAACAGCTTAATGCCACCAAATGTTTTTTTGCCGTTCTTCTTTGTTATACAACATCTGTTATACATCATACAGTGCCGAGCTCCGCTTACACCAACCATTGTACAAACATATCATTGTTGGTACAGCAAGTACTAGTAGTGCTCTGAATATAAGTGTTAGCATGTGTAATTAATAAATGGCAGAAATAACACCTGCTTGGAATCTCCCGGTCCTGGCGCGTACTGCATACTGAAAGTTAAGAACCCCAACTGATTTGTTCTCAATCTAATTGCTTGCTGGTTACTCAGTTTATATATCTGGACAGTGTTGTAATACACTATTGTGTCCCTATGATGTGAAAGTTATGGTCTGAATAGCTTTATATTAGGATTTGCTTGAGTCTCTATGATGTTCTCTCTTAGTATCATGTCATGAGCTGTGAGTTGTGCATATATAACTGAGTTGTATAAGACTAGCAAGTTTTTTTTGCCAATTAGCTTTCCGTGTGCATGCTCTTAATCCCCATAGCACTAAGAGAGGACCTTACTGATTCCCATATTACTAATTTCTGTATCAAACATCTATGTGCTAGCTCTGTCAAATATAATCAATTGAAATAATCTTGCTTGGTTAATGAAGTATTGACTTGCATTTGGTTGGTTGTGATTCCAAGCATGTTGTAGTTCTAGACATTAGTAGTACTTGTTACTGCAAGCATGTTGTTTCCTGTCACACTGAATTTCCACCTGAATATATGTTAGCATGTTGTAGAAAAGCTAAAATCTGTATAGTGCTCTGTGTGTAATACCAAAGTTGTTCCTGTTATTTACAAACTGCTGTTCTTATACACTGATCCACAACACCTTACATTACACATTTGAAATTAATTAAAATACATCTAAACACAGTGCTTCAACACAGATTTATCCTATGATTATACCGAGACATTAGTTTGTTTTTATGCTTTTGTTTCCCACAGTGCTTCAAGCTTGTTTATTAGCTTGATTTGTTGTTATTTTGTTTAACAGGAGCAGAAGTAGCTCATATGACTCTATTGTTGTTCTTGACCTGCTGTTGCTGCTGTTGTAGGAGGAGCACGCCTAGGAGAAGAGAGGGCTCATTCCACTTGTTCGGAAGAGAAGACGATGAAGCACTTATCTGGTTAATCTGCCTTGTGTTTTGGTTGTACTTTGTACCTAGTTATATTGTATTCTGTAGTAGTCAACACATTCTGGAGCAGAATCCAGTGAAGTTGTAAAACTATAAGAAATGTGAGAAATATACTTTGTACCTAGTTCTGTTTCATTTGAAATATTTGTCATTTGTGTAATGTGAGAAATGTGAGAAATGGAAAGCTGATGAGTTCTTTGATAAAAAGCGATGTGGCTCCACTGCCAGGAAAAATCTGACAATTGGGACCCATCTTAAAACTGGACCACAAAAAACCCTCGAAAATAAAAATGAAATGGACCGCAAATGGCCATGCCTACAAAATAAAAAGGCCAAATTGTTGGGCCAGGCCTATGTAGCTAGAGAAAATTAATAGAGAAAATATACAGTAAAAAGGCTGAATTGTTGGGCTCGGCCCATGTAGAAAATCGAATTGGACCGGGCTGAATCTTGTGCCACATCAGCTTGCCACGCTGGATGCCTACATGGCCTGGGGAGGTTGCTAGTGACCAAAACGCCACAGTAGGAATATTTTGGTCGTAAACGTCTTTGACCATTCCAGAAGAAAGGTCACTATAGTCAGTTTACGACGGCCAGCTTTTGACCTTCTGTTTTTGGTCACAAAAAGGTCATAAATGGAAATTTGTGACCTTTCAGTGACCAATAGTGGTGGTCATAAGTCGACATATTTCTTGTAGTGTGAACCTGATCGAGCGATTCCTTCGCTACTGCTGCTAACTGAAGCCGATGGATGCTGCCTTTCTGGATGAACAGTGAGCATTGGGGGGTGGATGAATAATGAGCGGTGGCGTTGCCTCTGGATGAACAGGACCCCGTGGTGTGGGGGGCTGGATGAACAGGACGACCCCGTGGAGGGCTGGATGAACAGTAGATGGTGGAGGGGTGGATGAACAGTAGCCCGTGGAGGGGTGGTTGAACAGGAGCCCGTGGAGAGGGGTGGTTGAACAGTGGCCGGTGGAGTAGCGCACAGTGGAGGCTGGATGAACAGGAGCCCGTGGATGAACAGTAGTAGGTGGAGGCTGGAGGAGGTCGACGGTGGATGAACAGTAGCCCGTGGAGGCTGGAGGAGGTCGACGGTGGAGATGAACAGTATCCCGTGGAGTCCCGTTTTGCGATACGCCACACCCCTCCCGATGAACAGGACCCCCGTTTCGACCGTAGCGCTCCAACACAAGTCTGTTTCGTTCGTTTTACGGTACGCCACACCCCTCCCGATCAACAGGACCCCCGTTTTGACCGTACGAGGTCCGTTTCGTCCGTTTTGCGGTACGCCACACCCCTCCCGATCAACAGGACCCCCGTTTCTACCATAGGAGGTCCGTTTCCTCTGTTTTGCGGTACGCCAGACCCCTCCCGATGAACAAGATCCCGTTTTGAACGTGGCCGGTTGAACACAAGGCCGTTTCCTCCGTTCTGCGGTACGCCATGCCTCGTTTCCATTGCTTGTTTCGTCCAAGCCCTCCCGATGAACACGACCACGCATTCCGTTCCGACCCAGCCGGTTGGCTCCCCATGAACACGACGACGACACTGTCTCTCTGTTTCGACTCAGCCATGTACATGAGCCCTGGCCGTACGTATGCGCGAGTAGGCGTTCGAGACCCCGCCCGTATGTACACATACGTGGCCGTATTTTCTTTCTTGCACACTGGCCACTGTACATATGTGTACATGCTACGTGTGCGCCTCTACTACGACACGTGCGCGCCTCTACTACGACACGTGCGCGCCTCTACATCGACTAGTATATATGTACGTACACGTTCGCGACCAGAATGACAATGCTACGTACGCTTCGACCAGGTGAGTCCCGACTGTCAAGCACTTCCTTGCATGCGAAGATGTAGCTGGTGGGTCCCAGCAGTCAGGGGGGCGAATTGTTTTTTTCGGACGCACTTCCTTGCGTGCGAAGATGTAGCTGGTGGGTCCCAGCAGTCAGGGGGGCGAATCGTTCTTTTTTTGCCCGGATGCACTTCCTTGCGTAAGAAGATGTAGCTGGTGGGTCCCAGTAGTCA
>NC_057798.1:659180483-659185477 GCF_018294505.1 Triticum aestivum | reverse complement strand
AATTGTTTTTTTTGCCCAGATGCACTTCCTTGCGTGCGAAGATGTAGCTGGTGGGTCCCAGCAGTCAGGGGGGCGAATCATTTTTTTGCCCGCACGCACTTCCTTGCGTCCGAAGATGTAGCTGGTGGGTCCCAGCAGTCAGGGGGGCGAATCGTTTTTTTTGCCCGGACGCACTTCCTTGCATGCGAAGATGTAGCTGGCGGGTCCTAGCAGTTAAGGGGAAACGTTTTTTCGCGAAATACAGTGGCCCGTCCGGTGGGTCCCAGCTGTCAGGTGGAGGAATCATTATTTTCCGCGTAATAAGGAGGCACTTCCTTGCTGCGGCCGTGGACCCAGCTGTCAGCCACTCCACGTACAGTCCACGTCCGATGGAAGTCGTTCCTTGACCATGTTGACCAGGCCGCGCCGAGAGCACCATGACGGTGGACGACGGCGAGACCTAGGAAGGGGACGACGCGGAGCCGGGAAAGACGCGGCAGTGGAAGCCAGCGCGGAGAGGAGTACGAGGGTTCACTGGTTCGGCTGCGGTGTGAGGCTGCCGTCACCGCAGGGCCTTGCCAGCAGTGGGAATAGTAGGGGCCGGTGAGGCCTCCGCGGCAGCACAACCGGCCACGGGAGGCAGGAGCATGCGGCACGACCGGTGCTGCTTTGGGCGGCTGGAGCAAGAAGACCAGAGGTTGAAGAAGCACTACGGCCGTTGGATGGACATCGTACGGTTACTGGAGCTAGAATCGTTCATATTGAAGAAGAAGCACGGCCGTTGGATTAACATCCAACGGTCACTGCTGCTAGAATCATTTGTGGACTAAGTTGACAAAGCCAAAGTACACGTCAACCTAGTAGATCCACAAGTCAGCCTCCAAATCTGTCCCAAATAGCATACAACCCAAAATTTCTAGCCAGATTCAAATTAATTTTAAATCTAAATATACCTTAATTTAAATTCAATGAAATTTTACCCACACAAAAACAATGAAATTTAAAATATCAAAATCCGAAAGAAAACAATATTTTGGAACTAATTGCTTGTTTGCTTTATTTTTTCATTTTACAACTCATTTATTATTACTTATAGTCCATTTCTTATTACTTATAGCCCATTTCTTATTACTTATAGCCCATTTCTTATTACTTATAGCCCATTTTCTGGGCAAATGTATCCCTCCTCGTCTTGAAAGATTTCCGGCCCAGCAGGGCGTAGAAAAGCAAGTAGGCCTATGTTGGTTATTCTGCAAAAAACAAAATAGCTGGCTGGCCATTTTTCAGAATGGAAAAAAACAAACTGGGCTGGTCATGTGCTACACATATGAAATAAAAGCCTGGGCTAGACGGGCCACGGGTCCCGCACAACCCAGTTGATACCCTTCTCCGTCCCGAAAAAACAAAATTACTGCGCGCGCTGCTGGGTCCCTACTGTCATCCTCACCATGTACAGTCATCTCCTTATTCCTCTCGGTTGTTGACCATGTTGACAACACCGGAGGGCGGCGCCGCGGTGAGCGAATCAAGGTGGAGGACGATGGTGAGGCCTCAAACGAGAACGAACAGGAGCCGGGGAAGATCACAGCCAGCCGTGGGAGGCGGGAGTAGGCGGTCCCGCCGGCGCTGGTTTGGCTTTGGCGGCTCGAGGAAGAAAAGACTGAAGAAATGCGATGAATGTCAATCCAACGGTCAAGGTTGGCACAATCGTTTGTTGACTAAGCGGACACCAAGTAGCATACTTTTTTATATATAGGAAGAAAACTACGAGGAAAATGTGTTCGTCTGCCGTCCTCCTCACAGGGAACGTTCGCCACATAAGTGACTAGCACCCTTGGTTTTCAACCGAGAGGTCTTGGGTTCGAGTCCTAGGAACTCTCAATTTTGTCCTCCTTCCTTCCTCGCAAAAAGGGAAAGAAAATCAAAGACTTGGGAAGGCGTACAGAACAAGCTAGTGTACCAGTAAAGAGACGTTGCCGAGTTTTAGAAAAAAGAGAGACGTGCTCCTGTAGCTGGATCGAATCCAAACCTAGACTATGACTATATATGGTGCTATGCTACTCTGCAAGTAATGAAACTGACATATCCAACGTTCGCTTCTCCTCTTCTCTACTTACTCTGCCTAGCATTAGATGCTCTGGCCGCAGCAACCATGTCCGCTGGCTGCTCGTCCACCTGCTCTTCAGCAGGCAACAACCAGATATGCGCTAAGTCGCCACCTGTACCATCGTCTGTGGGTCTCATCACACCCCCGCCGGCATGCGCACCGTAGCCGATTGCTCATCGCAACCCGCTCCCGTTGGTGTGGTGCCACTGCTGCAAATCATGCAGAGTCATCCGTCGCGTCTCAACCACAATCCTCAACCCTGGCCGAGTCTTCTACAAATGCCCGAATCATGGGGTAATAATATGTTTAAGTGTTGTTCTAATGCTTTCAGTTGCTGATTTTTTTAATAGTTTGGTTGATGATCTTCCAATTTGATTCGTGCAGAAAAGGGAAGATTCGTGTGATTTGTATTTCTAGGAAGTTGCTGATGTGGGGGAATGCAACTATGCTGATTATTTGGTTAGCTGAGGAATCCCAATACCAGCAGGTTGGGGTGTTGGACAAGTAACTGAAGGAACGACAGAAGAGGAAGATGCAGAGCAGAAGGTTAAAGATGTAGTTCCTCTGATCATGGCCAAGCAACAGCTACTGAACGACCTTGACAACAATGAGGAGATGAAAGAGCTTGTGAAGATAATGGGCAAAATCAATGTGCTCTGTAGGATGATTGTCTCTTTATTTGCAGTGTATGTAGCACTCGTGATGTATTCAGTGGCTACAACATGAGCACTTTGCTGAAACTAGTAATGAATGAAATCTGTGTAGTAGGATGGGCGTAGTGTTGTGAACGTCTAATGATTTCTATTAACAGAAATCAGGGGGTATCCCCTTTTGCTCATAAATAAATAAATAGCAGAGGCCCTGTCGGGTCAGCTTTGTTCTCATTCAAAGACGTCGAGCAAATTGCAATCCAACAGCAAACTATGTCATTAAATTCAAGTTTCACAGCCAAATATGAGTACAACTAAACAACAATGTCATCATGTTTTAGTTGTCATACAATCATCAAACACAAATCAGCATACATAACAAGTGATGTTCTCACAGCAAAATACTAAACAACATGTTCATCACGTTTCAGTTGTCATAGCAAACACAATTTCACATAGTAGATAAAAAACATCTTCTGACAGGTAAATATGACAAAAGCAATGTAATCATCATCCGCAGCAGCAGCGTCAACATCTTCGCCATGTGTATCAGTCTGAATCGTAATTCCCCATGGTGCCATCTTCTTCTTCGTCATCAACGTCCTCGAACGTTGGCTTCTTGATCAACTCTTGTATGTCCACAGCACGACAGGCAATCTTTTCGCCGGCGTCATTGACGTGATGGTTCTCAAAGATATTAGGAACATATGTGTTATCTTGTACATCAGGAGCAGTGTAAGCATCATCTTGTTGTGCAACTTCATTAAACGAATTCCTCTGCTCAAACCTTTGTAATACTCTCTAGTCATCGCTACGTGCAAATGTGTCTTCCAAGAAAAATATCTGTGTTGCTTGATTTGCCAAAATAAAAGGCTCGTTGGTCTGATACGCCGCCTTGACATTGATGGATTTGAAATAATCATCAGCTCTGGGTTTTGCGATCCTGGAAACCAGGTTATACCAACGACAACACAACAGAACCACACACCGATGATCCTCGAAATTGGAGATATACTGCAACTGAACAATGTCTGTTATGTTAGCATACATTTCAGTTGTCTCTTTGTCATACGTATCTGTGCTCATGATGGCACTGTTTTGTGTCTTCCCGCCTTCGTCTCGTGCAAGGGTGTTGTAGCGCACATCTGCAACAACGCAAGATTCATAATGACTTACCCGAGTATCAGGACCCATTGCTAGTGAGTAAAGTGAAGGAAATATGCCCTAGAGGTAATAATAAAGTTATTATTTATTTCCTCATATCATGATAAATGTTTATTATTCATGCTAGAATTGTATTAACCGGAAACATGATACATGTGTGAATACATAGACAAACTTAATGTCACTAGTATGCCTCTACTTGACTAGCTCATTAATCAAAGATGGTTATGTTTCCTAACCATAGACACGTGTTGTCATTTGATTAAATAGATCACATCATTAGGAGAATGATGTTATTGACTTGACCCATTCCGTTAGCCTAGCACTTGATCGTTTAGTATGTTGCTATTGCTTTCTTCATGACTTATACAAAGTTCCTACAACTATGAGATTATGCAACTCCTGTTTACCGTAGGAACACTTTGTGTGCTACCAAACGTCACAACGTAACTGGGTGATTATAAAGGAGCTCTACAGGTGTCTCCAAAGATAGATGTTGAGTTGGCATATTTCGAGATTAGGTTTTGTCACTCCGATTATCGGAGAGGTATCTCTGGGCCCTCTCGGTAATGCACATCACTATAAGCCTTGCAAGCAATGTGGCCAATGAGTTGGTTACGGAATGATGCATTACGTAACAAGTAAAGAGACTTGCCGGTAACGAGATTGAACTAGGTATTGGATACCGATGATCAAATCTCGGGCAAGTAACATACCGATGACAAAGGGAACAACGTATGTTGTTATGCGGTTTGACCGATAAAGATCTTCGTAGAATATTTAGGAGCCAATATGAGCATCCAGGTTCCGCTATTGGTTATTGACCGGAAACAGTTCTAGGTCATGTCTGCATAGTTCTCGAACCCGTAGGGTCCGCATGCTTAACGTTACAATGACAGTTTTATTATGAGTTTATAAGTTTTGATGTACCAAAGGTTGTTCGGAGTCCCGGATATGATCACGGACATGACGAGGAGTCTCGAAATGGTCGAGACATAAAGATTGATATATTGGACGACTATATTCGGACACCAAAAGTGTTCCGGGTGATTTTGGAGAAAATCAGAGTGCCGGAGGGTTACCGGAACCCCCCC
>NC_057798.1:659156859-659180162 GCF_018294505.1 Triticum aestivum | reverse complement strand
AGGGAGGGGCAAACCTACTTGGAGTAGGTTTCTCCCTCCTAGGGCGCGCCACCCCCTTGGCCGGCTCCCTCCTCCTCCCCCCCTTTATATACAGAGGAGGGGGGCACCTCTAGACACACAAGTTGATCTTCGTGATCGTTCCTTAGCCGTGTGCGGTGCCCCCCTCCACCATATTCCACCTCGGTCATATCGTTGCGGTGCTTAGGCGAAGCCCTGTGTCGGTAGAACATCATCATGGTCACCACGCCGTCGTGCTGACGGAACTCATCCCCGACACCCTGCTGGATCGGAGTCCGGGGATCGTCATCGAGCTGAACGTGTGCTGAACTCGGAGGTGCCGTACGTTCGGTGCTTGGATCGGTCGGATTGTGAAGACGTACGACAACATCAACCGTGTTGTCATAACGCTTCCGCTTTCGGTCTACGAGGGTACGTGGACACACTCTCCCCTCTCATTGCTATGCATCACCATGATCTTGCGTGTGCGTAGGAATTTTTTTGAAATTACTACGTTCCCCAACAGTGGCATCCAGCCTAGGTTTTATGCGTTGATGTTATATGCATGAGTAGAACACAAGTGAGTTGTGGGTGATACAAGTCATACTGCTTACCAGCATGTCATACTTTGGTTCGGCGGTATTGTTGGATGATGCGGCCCGGACCGACATTATGCGTACGCTTACGAGAGACTGGTTTTACCGCCGTGCTGTGCACACAGGTGACTAGCGGGTGTCTGTTTCTCCAACTTTAGTTGAACCGAGTGTGGCTACGCCCGGTCCTTGCGAAGGTTAAAACAGCACTAACTTGACGAACTATCGTTGTGGTTTTGATGCGTAGGTAAGAACGGTTCTTGCTCAGCCCGTAGCAGCCACGTAAAATTTGCAACAACAAAGTAGAGGACGTCTAACTTGTTTTTGCAGGGCATGTTGTGATGTGATATGGTCAAGACGTGATGCTATGTTTTATTGTATGAGATGATCATGTTTTGTAACCGAAGTTATCGGCAACTGGCTGGAGCCATATGGTTGTCGCTTTATTGTATGAAATGCAAACGCCCTGTAATTGCTTTACTTTATCACTAAGCGGTAGCGATAGTCATAGAATCAATAGATGGCGTAACAACAACTATGCTACGATGGAGATCAAGGTGTCGCACCAGTGACGATGGTGATCACGATGGTGCTTCGGAGATGGAGATCACAAGCACAAGATGATGATGGCCATATCATATCACTTATATTGATTGCATGTGATGTTTATCCTTTATGCATCTTATCTTGCTTTGATTGACGGCAGCATTTTAAGATGATCTCTCACTAAATTATCAAGAAGTGTTCTCCCTGAGTATGCACCGTTGCGAAAGTTCTTCGTGCTGAGACACCACGTGATGATCGGGTGTGATAGGCTCTACGTTCAAATACAACGGGTGCAAAACAGTTGCACACGCGGAATACTCAGGTTAAACTTGACGAGCCTAGCATATACAGATATGGCCTCGGAACAAAGACACCGAAAGGTCGAACGCGAATCATATAGTAGATATGATCAACATAGTGATGTTCACCATTGAAACTACTCCATCTCACGTGATGATCGGACATGGTTTAGTTGATTTGGATCACGTGATCACTTAGATGACTAGAGAGATGTCTGTCTAAGTGGGAGTTCTTAAGTAATATGATTAATTGAACTTAAATTTATCATGAACTTAGTACCTGATAGTATTTTTCTTGTCTATGTTTGTTGTAGATAGATGGCTCGTGCTGTTGTTCCGTTGAACTTTAATGCGTTCCTTGAGAAAGCTAAGTTGAAAGATGATGGTAGCAATTACACGGACTGGGTCCGTAACCTGAGGATTATACTCATTGCTGCACAGAAGAATTACGTCCTGGAAGCACCGCTGGGTGCCAGGCGTGCTGCAGATGCAACTGAGGACGTTAAGAACGTCTGGCAGAGTAAAGCTAATGACTACTCGATAGTTCAGTGTGCCATGCTTTACGGCTTAGAGCTGGGTCTTCAATGATGTTTTGAACGTCATGGAGCATATGAGATGTTCCAGGAGTTGAAGTTAATATTTCAAGCAAATGCCCGGATTGAGAGATATGAAGTCTCCAATAAGTTATATAGCTGTAAGATGGAGGAGAATAGTTCTGTCAGTGAACACATACTCAAAATGTCTGGGTATAATAATCACTTGATTCAACTGGGAGTTAATCTTCCTGATGATAGTGTCATTGACAAAATTCTTCAATCACTGCCACCAAGCTACAAGAGCTTCGTGATGAACTATAATATGCAAGGGATGGACAAGACTATTCCCGAGCTCTTCGCAATGCTAAAGGCTGCGGAGGTAGAAATCAAGAAGGGGCATCAAGTGTTGATGGTCAATAAGACCACCGGTTTCATGAAAAAGGGCAAAAGGAAGAAGAAGGGGAACTTCAAGAAGAACAACAAACAAGTTGCTGCTCAAGAGAAGAAACCGAAGTCTGGACCTAAGCCTGAGACTGAGTGCTTCTACTGCAAGCAGATTGGACACTGGAAGCGGAACTGCCCCAAGTATTTGGCGGATAAGAAGGATGGCAAAGTGAACAAAGGTATATGTGATATACATGTTATTGATGTGTACCTTACTAATGCTCGCAGTAGTACCTGGGCATTTGATACTGGTTCTGTTGCTAATATTTGCAACTCGAAACAGGGACTAAGGATTAGGCGTAGATTGGCTAAGGACGAGGTGACGATGCGCGTGGGAAATGGTTCCAAAGTCGATGTGATCGCGGTCGGCACGCTACCTCTACATCTACCATCAGGATTAGTTTTAGACCTGAATAATTGTTATTTAGTGCCAGCGTTGAGCATGAACATTATATCTGGATCTTGTTCGATGCGAGACGGTTATTCATTTAAATTAGAGAATAATGGTTGTTCTATTTATATGAGTAATATCTTTTATGGTCATGCACACTTACAGAGTGGTCTATTTTTATTAAATCTCAATAGTAGTGATACACATATTCATAATGTTGAAGCCAAAAGATGCAGAGTTGATAATGATAGTGCAACTTATTTGTGGCACTGCCGTTTAGGTCATATCGGTTTAAAGCGCATGAAGAAACTCCATACTGATGGACTTTTGGAATCACTTGGTACTTGCGAACCGTACCTCATGGGCAAGATGACTAAAATGCCGTTCTCCGGAACTATGGAGCGAGCAACTGGTTTGTTGGAAATCATACATACTGATGTATGTGGTCCAATGAATATTGAGGCTCGCGGCGGGTATCATTATTTTCTCACCTTCACAGATGATTTGAGCAGATATGGGTATATCTACTTGATGAAACACAAGTCTGAAACATTTGAAAAGTTCAAAGAATTTCAGAGTGAAGTGGAAAATCATCATAACAAGAAAATAAAGTTTCTACGATCTGATCGTGGAGGAGAATATTTGAGTTACGAGTTTGGTTTACATTTGAAACAATGTGGAATAGTTTCGCAACTCACGCCACCCGGAACACCACAACGAAATGGTGTGTCCGAACGTCGTAATCGTACTTTATTGGATATGGTGCGATCTATGATGTCTCTTACTGATTACCGCTATCGTTTTGGGGTTATGCTTTAGAGACGGCCGCATTCACGTTAAATAGGGCACCATCAAAATCCGTTGAGACGACGCCTTATGAACTGTGGTTTGGCAAGAATCCAAAGTTGTCGTTTCTTAAAGTTTGGGGCTGCGATGCTTATGTGAAGAAACTTCAACCAGATAAGCTCGAACCCAAATCGGAGAAATGTGTCTTCATAGGATATCCAAAAGAGACTATTGGGTACACCTTCTATCACAGATCTGAGGGCAAGATTTTCGTTGCTAAATTCGGATCCTTTCTAGAGAAGGAGTTTCTCTCGAAAGAAGTGAGTGGGAGGAAAGTAGAACTTGATGAGGTAACTGTACCTGCTCCCTTATTTGAAAGTAGTTCATCACAAGAACCGGTTCCTGTGACAACTACACCAATTAGTGAGGAAGCTAATGATATTGATCATGTAACTTCAGATCAAGTTTCTACTGAACCTCGTATGTCTACCAGAGTAAGATCCGCACCAGAGTGGTACGGTAATCCTATTCTGGAAGTCATGTTGCTTGACCATGACGAACCTACGAACTATGAGGAAGCGATGATGAGCCCAGATTCTGAAAAATGGCTTGAAGCCATGAAATCTGAGATAGGATCCATATATGAGAACAAAGTATGGACTTTGGTTGACTTGCCCGATGATCGGCAGGCCATTGAGAATAAATGGATCTTCAAGAAGAAGATTGATGCTGATGGTAATATAACTGTCTACAAAGCTTGACTTGTTGCAAAAGGTTTTCGACAAGTTCAAGGGGTTGACTACGATGAGACTTTCTCACCCGTAGCGATGCTTAAGTCTGTCCGAATCATGTTAGCAATTGCCGCATTTTATGATTATGAAATTTGGCAAATGGATGTAAAAACTGCATTCCTGAATGGTTTTCTGGAAGAAGAGTTGTATATGATGCAACCGGAAGGTTTTGTCGATCCAAAAGGTGCTAACAAAGTGTGCAAGCTCCGGCAATCCATTTATGGACTGGTGCAAGCATCTCGGAGTTGGAATAAACGCTTTGATAGTGTGATCAAAGCATATGGTTTTATACAGACTTTTGGAGAAGCCTGTATTTACAAGAAAGTGAGTGGGAGCTCTATAGCATTTCTGATATTATATGTAGATGACATATTGTTAATTGGAAATGATATAGAATTTCTGGATAGCATAAAGGGATACTTGAATAAAAGTTTTTCAATGAAGGACCTCGGTGAAGCTGCTTACATATTGGGCATCAAGATCTATAGAGATAGATCAAGACGCTTAATTGGACTTTCACAAAGCACATACCTTGATAAAGTTTTGTAAAAGCTCAAAATGGATCAGGCAAAGAAAGGGTTCTTGCCTGTATTGCAAGGTGTGAAGTTAAGTCAGACTCAATGCCCGACCACAGCAGAAGATAGAGAGAAAATGAAAGATGTTCCCTATGCTTCAGCCATAGGCTCTATCATGTATGCAATGCTGTGTACCAGACCTGATGTATGCTTAGCAATAAGCTTAGCAGGGAGGTACCAAAGTAATCCAGGAGTGGATCATTGGACAATGGTCAAGAACATCCTGAAATACTTGAAAAGGACTAAGGATATGTTTCTCATTTATGGACGTGACAAAGAGCTAGTCATAAATGGTTACGTCGATGCAAGCTTTGACACTGATCCGGACGATTCTAAATCACAAACCGGATACGTGTTTTTTTAAACGGTGGAGCTGTAAGTTGGTGCAGTTCCAAACAAAGCGTCGTGGCGGGATCTACATGCGAAGCGGAGTACATAGCTGCTTCGGAAGCAGCAAATGAAGGAGTCTGGATGAAGGAGTTCATTTCTGATCTAGGTGTCATACCTAGTGCATCGGGACCGATGAAGATCTTCTGTGACAATACTGGTGCAATTGCCTTGGCAAAGGAATCCAGATTTCACAAGAGGACCAAGCACATCAAGAGACGCTTCAATTCCATCCGGGACCAAGTCCAGGTGGGAGACATAGAGATTTGCAAGATACATACGGATCTGAATGTTGCAGACCCATTGACTAAGCCTCTTCCACGAGCAAAACATGATCAGCACCAAGACTCCATGGGTGTTAGAATCATTATTGTGTAATCTAGATTATTAACTTTAGTGCAAGTGGGAGACTGAAGGAAATATGCCCTAGAGGCAATAATAAAGTTATTATTTATTTCCTCATATCATGACAAATTTTTATTATTCATGCTAGAATTGTATTAACCGGAAACATGATACATGTGTGAATACATAGACAAACTTAATGTCACTAGTATGCCTCTACTTGACTAGCTCATTAGTCAAAGATGGTTATGTTTCCTAACCATAGACATGTGTTGTAATTTGATTAAAGAGATCACATCATTAGGAGAATGATGTGATTGACTTGACCCATTCCGTTAGCCTAGCACTTGATCGTTTAGTATGTTGCTATTGCTTTCTTCATGACTTATACAAAGTTCCTACAACTATGAGATTATGCAACTCCCGTTTACCGGAGGAACACTTTGTGTGCTACCAAACATCACAACATAACTGGGTGATTATAAAGGAGCTCTACAGGTGTCTCCAAAGGTAGATGTTGAGTTGGCGTATTTCGAGATTAGGTTTTGTCACTCCGATTGTCGGAGAGGTATCTCTGGGCCCTCTCGGTAATGCACATCACTATAAGCCTTGCAAGCAATGTGGCCAATGAGTTGGTTATGGAATGATGCATTACGTAACGAGTAAAGAGACTTGCCGGTAACGAGATTGAACTAGGTATTGGATACCGACGATCAAATCTCGGGCAAGTAACATACCGATGACAAAGGGAACAACGTATGTTGTTATGCGGTTTGACCGATAAAGATCTTCGTAGAATATGTAGGAGCCAATATGAGCATCCAGGTTCCGCTATTGGTTATTGACCGGAAACAGTTCTAGGTCATGTCTACATAGTTCTCGAACCCGTAGGGTTCGCACGCTTAACGTTACAATGACAGTTTTATTATGAGTTTATAAGTTTTGATGTACCGAAGGTTGTTCGGAGTCCCGGATATGATCACGAACATGACGAGGAGTCTCGAAATGGTCGAGACATAAAGATTGATATATTGGACGACTATATTCAGACACCAGAAGTGTTCCGGGTGATTTCGGAGAAAACCAGAGTGCCGGAGGGTTACCGGAACCCCCCGGGAACTAATGGGCTTTTTGGGCCCTAGTGGAGAAAGAGAGGGGCCGGCCAGGGCAAGAGACGCGCCCCCTCCCCTTGAGTCCGAATAGGACAAGGAAGGGGAGGGGGAGGGCGGCGCCCCCTGAGGGAGTCCTGGACTAGGGGGTGTCCGGATGGCCGGACTATGACCTTCGGCCAGACTCCCGGACTATGAAGATACAAGATTGAAGACTCCGTCCCGTGTCCGGATGGGACTTTCCTTGGCGTGGAAGGCAAGCTTGGCGATACGATATGAAGATCTCCTCCCATTGTAACCAACTCTGTGTAACCCTAGCCCTCTCCGGTGTCTATATAAACCGGAGAGTTTTAGTCCGTAGGACGAACAACAATCATACCATAGGATAGCTTCTAGGGTTTAGCCTCTCTGATCTCGTGGTAGATCCACTCTTGTACTACCCATACCATCAATATTAATCAAGCAGGAGTAGGGTTTTACCTCCATCGAGAGGGCCCGAACCTGGGTAAAAACATCGTGTCCCTTGTCTCCTGTTACCATCCGCCTAGACGCACAGTTCGGGACCCCCTACCCGAGATCCGCCGGTTTTGACACCGACATTGGTGCTTTCATTGAGAGTTCCTCTGTGTCGTCGCCCTTGGGCCCGATGGCTTCTCCGATCATCAACCACGACGCGGTCCAGGGTGAGACTTTTCTCCCTGGACAGATCTTCATATTCGGCGGCTTCGCACTGCGGGCCAACTCGCTTGGCCATCTGGAGCAGATCGAAAGCCACGCCCCTGGCCATCAGGTCAGGTTCAGAAGTTTAAACTACACGGCCGACATCTGCGGGGACTTGATCTTCGACGGATTCGAGCCACGGCCGAGCATGCCGCACTACCACAATGGGCATGATCTAGGTCTGCCGCCGGACAGCGCCTAGAGCGCCGTTCAGGTGTCCGCTCCGACCATTAGCCCGGAGCCGACTGCGCTAACCAGGGACGGACGGTTAGACGCCACCTCAGGAGCCGCAATCTCTATGGTGATAGAGCCGAATACCAGCCTAGTCCTTTGCAAGGCCCATGTCTCCAAGGTGCCGGACTCCGTTCCGGACTCCGAATCTTCCGCACCCCTTCCGATCGAACCCGATTGGGCTCCGATCATGGAGTTCACCGCCACAGACGTCTTTCAGCGCTCACCTCTTGGCGACATCCTGAATTCACTAAAGTCTCTCTCTTTGTCAGGAGAGCCCTGGCCGGACTACGGTCAGCATGGCTGGGATGCGGACGACGAAGAAATTCAAAACCCACCCACCACCCACTTGGTAGCCACTGTCGGCGATCTAACCGACATGCTCGACTTCGACTCCGAAGACATCGACGGTATGGACGCCGATAGTGGAGATAAACAAGAACCAGCACCTATAGGGCACTGTAAAGCCACCTCATCACACGATATATATATGGTGGGCACACCCAATAGAAATGACAACGAGGATCAAAAGGGCGCAACCAGGGATCGCTCCCTCGAAAAGCAATCAAAATGGCGGCGTAAGCGCAAGGCCAAGACCCACCTCGACAAAGACCCAACCATAGAGCAGGGTGAACCAACGGAAGACGAACATGCCATCGAGCAACCGTCCAAACAGGGCGGACAATCCGAACAGCCCATCCCCGGGACAGATAATAGTCCGGACGATCTCACGCCGGACAAATTGCTGGAGCATCAAAACCTCCACCAAAGGCTCATCGCCACCGCACGTAGCCTGAAAAAGCAGAAACGGAGGCTCAAAACAGCGGAAGATGCACTCAGAATCAGATGGGGCAAAGTACTCAATACCGCACACAAGTACGGCAATAGTCGTCATACAAAGTGCTATCCGAAGCGGAAACTACTACCGGAATTTGATGAAGAGGCCATAAAGCCCCCACAGTCAAAAAACAAGGAAGCCACAAGGTCGGATAGACGACCCCACGATCGATCTCAAGCAACAGGGGCGCCGAACTCCATACGACGCGCGATCTGTCCAAGAATTCACATCAAAAAACTAGCCCAACCAGATCCATCTACGGGCCAAGAAAGTAAGCTCCAGTGAGCAATGCAATGCAAAAAATATCCGAACATCGCGACACACCTAAATATAGGGGCGCCGCACATCCCCTATGTTTTACCGATGAGGTGCTGGATCATGAATTTCCAGTGGGATTCAAGCCCGTAAACATAGAACATACGACGGAACAACAGACCCTGGAGTCTGGATCGAGGATTACATCCTCCACATACACATGGCCAGAGGAGATGACCTCCACGCCACAAAATACTTACCACTTAAGCTCAAAGGCCCAGCCTGGCATTGGCTTAAAAGCCTTCCCGAAAACACCATGGGAAGTTGGGAAGCGCTCGAGGACGCTTTCCGGGCAAATTTTCAAGGGACCTATGTCCGACCTCCGGATGCAGATGATCTGAGTCATATAACTCAGCAACCTGGAGAGCCCGCTCGGAAACTCTAGAACAGATTCCTCACTAAAAAGAATCAGATAGTCGACTATCCGGACGCCGAGGCCCTAGCAGCTTTCAAACATAGCGTCCGAGACGAATGGCTCGCCAGACACCTTGTCCAAGAAAAGCCAAGAACAATGGCCGCATTAACAAGCCTCATGACCCGCTTCTGTGCAGGAGAGGATAGCTGGTTGGCAAGAAGCAACATTAGTGACCCGAATACATCTGAACCCAGAGATGGAAACAGGAAACCATGCCATAACAAAGAACCGCACCGGATCAAGGACAACAGCCCGATGAGCATGGCAGTAAACGCTGGATTCAAAAGCTCTCGGCAAAATCAGAAAAAGCCGCCCCCCAAAGATGACAGGGACGAGCTATCCAACCTCAACAAAATCTTGGACAAAATATGTCAAATCCACAGTACTCCGGGGAGGCCTGCCAACCATACCCACAGAGATTGTTGGGTCTTCACACAGTCCGGCAAACTCAACACCGAACACAAGGAGCTCGACACACCAAGCGAGGATGACGACGCACCCCACAAGCAGAACACCGGAGAACAAAAGAAGTTCCCACAAGAAGTCAAGACAGTAAATTTACTTCAGATGACAAAAGGGAAAAACAGAACGGCGCTTACGAAGACACGCGCCATATGGCCAGCCCTAGAGGAGCACCGCCAATGGTTGTTACAACCAAATCACCTTCGATCATCAGGATTACTCCAAAGGAGCCCGGAACGCAGGCTGGACTGCCTTGGTCATGAATCCGATTATTAACGGACTCCAATTTACAAAAGTCCTTATGGACGGCGGCAGTGACTTGAACCTGTTATATCAGGACACAATCCACAAACTAGGGGTAAACCCAGCTATAATCCGCCATGGCAACACTTCCTTTCAAGGAGTCACGCCGGGTCCAGATACCCAAAGTATGGGTTCCCTTTCGTTAGAAGTCAAGTTCGGCTCACCCGACAACTTCCGAAGCAAAAAGCTAACATTCCACATCGCCCCATTCGTAAGTCGCTATCAAGCACTACTAGGACGAGAAGCCTTCGCCCGCTTTAACGCAATACCGCATTATGCATCCCTTACACTTAAAATTCCCGGTCCACGAGGCATCATTTCATTACAGGGGAATATAAATTGACCCCCAAAGTACGGGCAAAGGTGCGTCCGCCTAGATAGCCGCCCACTAATCCAGCCCTACTATCCCGGACAGGGCTCGACGAGTCCGGCGTAAATGTACATATGCTTAATAGCCGCATAACCCCGTACATGGGGCTCCGCGTGTCCACGCCCGGAGACAATACGACATAATTCTTGCTCCAACTATATTTTGTTTATTTTAATATAGATTTCTCGCACACTTTTTTTTAATAAGTTCCTCTCTTTCGCAGACGAACATCGTGCTACGCCCGTCCAGGATACGGCACAACGGAGACACATGCGCAAACGTGCAGCAGGGACCCGTTTCAAGGATTCTTTTCAGATTAAGACCCTGCGTAAACCTTTTTTACTGTCTCTTGTTGACAACATCCCCCGGTTTTCGCTATAACTGAGGAGGAGGCTGGCGTCTTGGCATTTGGCCATGCCAGAATTTTTGCGCGTACCTGGACACCAGGGGCTTTTTTACCAAGGGCTCTATTTCGGCCCGTCCTCATAAAGACCGAATACCTTAGGGAGTGTTCGGCGTCGCGAGTTTGGCCCTATATGCATCAGCTCCGAATCATGTCTTTGGTCAAATGTTGGGTTTGCCTGGCTCCTGTGTTTTGCTGCCTTATGTTCCGTTATATCGGCTAACGCGGCACCAGGAGAACTACTGCGATTGTGCCCTGGTTCGGCCAGGCGAGCACCTCAGTAGAGAAAGCCGAAAACTGACTGTCATGATATAGCGAGAGACTGGTCAACCACTCGATGACTTTCGGAATCTTTAGGATTCCTCCGCATTAACGAAGGGCCGCTTCCCGGTCAGGCACGCTCGCGCCCCGAATCCGGGTGAGTGCGGTGCCCCTAGGGGCTATTCAGTAGCCCCACTGTCAAACTCCTATGGCTAAGTGAAAGTGATAAAGCATTATAGTCCGGTTGCCTAGTTCGCCGCGCCACCACCTCCTTTATAGGACCAATACGTTGGATTAAGTGTGAAAGGGCGCCTTTTTGCAAACACCCCCGCATTCTATGCGTGGGGGCTGAAGCCAACGACTGCCATCTTTCAGGTTATATACAAATATATACATTAAACGGCCGCACAGGAGGCATCATAATTCTTGCAAGCACAAGTATAAAAAGCTTTTATATTCCATCAAAATATTCATCTACACTACTATTAAACAAGAGAACATGTTTCGGGGCGGACGAAAACTCTGGCGTTCGCACGCCCGCACAGCGGAAACAACCGCATCCTCGATCAGCTCCTTAATTTTCGGGCCGATTCCAAATGAATCGTGCCTCCCCGATCCTTCTTTCTCTTCCCAGATCTAGAAAAACGGCGCCGCCGCTCCTCGCTCCTCCTCCTTCTGTGCACTTCCCCCCGATCCACCCGAGTCGACCCTGCCTCCAGTCGTCGCTCGCACTCCTGCAAGCCGCCGCCGACCTCCTCAGCCGGTCAACCGCGCCCAACACCCTCCTTCATTTTCTCCCCCTCTCCCCACTAATCTCTCTCTGTTTCCAAACTACAGGACGCCATGGCCATCAGGGGTAGGGGACGCGGCCGCGATGGCCCCGAGCTCGGCGGCGTGGAAGCCATTGGAGGCACTGACGAGGCCGATGTCGGTGAGCCTGGGAGCGGCGGCCGGGTGCATTGAGCGCAGGTCTTCCCTGCCACGGTGCCCCGATGCCCCGCACCGCCATTGTTGCCACCGGATTCGGTAGGGAACAGACGGATCCATGGAGCCCGCGTCGTATCTGCCGTCCCAGCTTCTCGTTGCTCCACCGACGTCCTGGTCCGTCTTGGTCTTCGTTACCGGCCAAGATCCCTTAGCATCGCCGCCCCGAACGATCTCCAGCCGCCTCCACGTGCACGGGATCGAGCGAGGCCGCGCCTGCATCCCACGTCCGCTTCATCCCATGGGCCGTTAGCCTTCGCCTCGGCCCAGCTGCCTCGCGTCCAGCCTACAGCAGCCCTAAGATGTAATGTTGCTGTTGATTATTTAAGTGTATTGTCATAAGGTGTAATGTTATAACATATTTACTTGGAGAATCTCATGCATTATTCATTTGGTATATGTTTTTTCAACTTCTTCTGCTGACTATATCTGAAGGAGCAATCCTCATTTAGCATTTGGAAGCCCAGGTTTCCGTCACCCTGGATCTTGACGGGCGGCAGCTCGAAGGACGTGTGGCCACGATGAAAATGCCGCAGCAACCGGCGCAAGCGGCGGGAGCAGCGGTCAAGACCACGGGCATGGCTGGGCAGTGACATGTGCGTAAGCAATGTCGAGCGTGGCGGATGACGCCAAGATGAGATTCTCCATATCGTTATTTCCTCTCTCTCTCTACCAATCCTTCTTGCTTCCCCTCTGTTCTCTCAATGCCACTATATGTAGGTTTTGACATGTGCTTTTGTTTGAACCCGGCTTGATTTTTTCTTTGGTAAGACTCAATGATGGTTGATGCAAGCCCATGCTTCTCACAAGTTGGATTGAAGTTTGTTGTTCCTCTGTTTGTACTATTGTTTACCTATTACATAGTTATTCGATAACAGCCGAATGTGATGTTTGAACGGTTTCCCCTATATGCAGGAAGTACAATTTGCATGTAATGTTTTACTTTTAGTTTCAGATTATCCCCTTTTCTGTGTGCATTTACTAGAAGCTTATATGAATCTGTGTCATCTTTCATTGAGTAAAATGTAAGTCAGTTCAAGTTAACATTGAGCATTTTCCAGTTCTCTCTCCTGTTAGGCTAATTTAGGTAGTTTTACTGGGCCATGCATACTTGCTTCATGTCCTTTCTTTCAGACATTTAGCAAATTAAAATTTCTCATCCAATGGTTAGTTATTTTCTCATTATATTTTCCTGAAGGTGTCCAAATACAATCAATTTACCCCCCTATAAGTGCACCCAATTTGATGTTTTTGTCAATTGTATTATTTAGAAGGCACAGATTTCTAGCAACCATATAATTGAGAAATGGTATGATATATGTTGCCATCTTGTGACCCCTAGTTGACAAGAAATTTCAAGAAAAAACACCATTTCACTCAGTTTGATTATCATTTTGCAGGCCTGGTATAGCAGAATTAGATCTCTCTGAGTATACCAAAAAGATGTCATATCTGCAACAGATGGTTCAGGAGCTAGCCTCAAAGGTATAAATTCAACACTGGATCTTATTTCCTTATTCACACAGTTGTGATTTGGTCATATATTTAAAATCAATTTATACACTTCTATATGAAATTCCCATGCATATCTTATTAGTTAGTTTGTTGACAGTACACTGCAGTATACTATCTGCACTAACAGGGTAGTCTCTACTGCCCAGTATGACTATAATCCGAACGAAGACTATGCCGAGACAGAGCTGAAGTTGAGGGAACATTGCAATCGTTTATCGGAACAGTAAAATCCTTCAATATGATATACATTAAGGTGAATATCATTTGTACTTCTCATTATCATTTTCCATGTGTTTTTTAGTTGTGAGAAGATTGAAGTTATTTGTCATTGTACGAAATCCATCCTTTGGCCCACATGATGGAGGTGCCACTTGTTAGAGAGGCTTATAAGTTATAACAAAATTTTAAAGGCACTTTCTACATTTTTTGAATCGTTTATTGGTTTGTTACTCATTTGAATTTCTTGTCTATCTCTGACCTACATGTCATGATCTGGTTATTTGAACTTTTGATGGGATGAAAATAGTGAAAGTTCATTTGTCAGTACGCACTCAGTATGTCATAGTACTGCCATAGTTCTATGACATTTCTTTGAAGTTTCAGTGAACTTATTATTAAAGGCAATTTATTGTCCTGCAACATGAACTTAGTGCACAAGGCACATTTTTGTTTTTTCCTGTGAATAACTCAAAAATAGTCTCCGTACTAAACCTTATTGGTGTTATTTTTGAAAAATTCTGATGGCCGGCAATAATATCTTCTGAACTCTAGCCAACATGAATTAAACACGCCGCTGCAAATTTAAAATCAACTGAAATGATGCATAGAATGTAACCTCCTAAGTAGACCATCTCCGGCAGAGCAAAAACTTCTACCGAATCGACATATATGCTCTGCACCCAGGCAGGCGGTCCAGCAGCAACGCAGTTGTCATCATCTGTGTTGATGAGGGGCGTAGGCACAGAGATGACGCCAATCGACAGTCAGGAGTAGTCGAGGAGCGACACTCTGGCCCGAGCCGCCACGCATCCCTTAGCCAGCTCTGCTCTAAATTCTGAACTCTTAACAAAACTGTGAAATAAATCTCAGCTAGCTGTAATTGTGCAAATATATGTCAGGTGCAGGTCGGTCAAATGAGGGCTCGGGCGAAGAACAACATGACCAAGAGACTGTCCCCATTGGGCCACAAGGTGGAGGGGAAGCAGGCGAGGGTCGAGGCAAGGCATAACTGGCGGGCACTCTGGTTGGCGCGACAGGTGGAGCGCATCCGGAAGACCGAGCACATGTTGTCCCGGTTCCGGTGCTGCAACTGGTTCATGTGCTGAAAACCAAACAAAATTCAGATTGCGTCTGAAATGCAACCTGACTGAAGAAGCCTCAAGGTCTCAGTGCAAGCTTCTGGGACAAGATGTACATGAAATTATTTGAATCAATGTGTTGTAGGTGTTGCTTTACTCTATAATCTGTACAGTCTTAATGGCTGTGACCTGAGATTCAGTAGCATGTTATGAGCTAGCGGTAATGGCCTGCTGACTAATGTACTCAGAACTTTAAGTCATCTTTTCTTTAAGCTTAGTGGTAATTTTAGAAAAAAGAAAAACATCAGGTAATACTATGATCTTTTATCTTCACACTTATTGGCACTTATTTTTTGGTGTTATATTTTATCTCACTACTTTCTGGTTGCTTCCTAGCTTTTCTTCAAGAACAAATATTAAATTGTGAATTCATTTGAGACCTTGCCATCTTATAATGAGGAATCTATAAGAGATTGTTCAGTTCATGTGTCTTCTCACATTTCCATTGTGGGGTTTAGACTGTTTTAGGTGAAATTGTGAAGGGGCTGTGACATGGTTGATAACATTCAAATATGGAAATTTGATAACTCATTTATGTGCAAGAGACCAGTAGATGGTTGGATTCCCTAGATATTGATTCGTAATACCGGAAAAGAGTCTTCAGAATTGTATAGCTATTCTATCCGAGTGGTAACTGGGATAGATGTCGATGATGTACTAAATCTAGGTATATTGTAGGAGATCTCATCAAAATTTAAACTCACGCAGTTTATGGAATGTATTCAAATCATTGCACATATATGTGGATTGAAAATTTAAGCTTTAAAGTATTCAAATTTTGAATTCTGACAAGACGTGCATTGCACGTGCACACTTACTAGTTTTACAAATAGCACACGCTATTCGAACACAACATCCTTCGAGCACTGCGACTCTATTAAACGAGCGCCATGAAGAACTTCCTCAAAGTAGTGCTTGGCAGGTACTCGGCTTTCGTCCGAATCCCGGGATGCAACAACACTGGCCTTCATATCCGCCCAATATGTTTTGACACGGGCAAGAGCCATCCGTGCACCCTCTATGCACGCCGACCTCTTCATTGCATCAGCATGCGGCACCGAACCAAGGAAGTGCTGCACCAAGCCAAAATAACTCTTCGGCTCCGCCTTCTTCGGCCACAGACGACTCGCAACATACCTCATGGCGAGTTCGGATAACCTGTTCAGCTCCGCCCAGGCGGCCAAACGGTCGGATACCGAAAGTGGGCATTCTGGATTGTGGAACTGCGACCAAAAAAGCTCTTCCAATCCATGGTCACCTCGGCCGCGGAAATATTCGGTCGCGTCTGCCGCACTAGCTGCCAAACCCAGATAAGGGTTTTCCGCACTCCACTGCCGGTCTAACGGAGCATACTTGGGGTCTCCGAACTTCATCCACAACATATAGGGCTTTCCAGACGTGATATCTCCGGCCTGACGCAGCTCCTCCTTCATAGCTCTCATTGCAGAGCGAGTATCCTTGGCTTCGGCAGCGATCTTTTCAAGATCCTTCTAAGCCGCCCTATCTTCTTGTTCAAGAAATTTACAGCGGTCGGTAGCATCCTTCAACTTTATGGTCATTTCGGCTATCACCTTTTTGCTCTGGCAGTGAGCAGCATGTTCAGCTTTTAGCTCTTCAGCCGCTTTAACGGCAGCCGCATCACTTCTCCTTGCTTGCTCCTTGGCTCGGGCAAGTTCCACCCGAAGGTTCTCCACGGCAGCAACACCATCTACATTAAGCACATATATATAAGGCCTGAGCATCGAGCTCCTATTACCAGGTGCCTTTGGAACATACCTTGTGCCTCGTCTAGCCGCTTATTTACAAGCGCGATGTCGGCATCTGCCACGTCAAGTTGCCGCTTTAGTTCGGCAGATTCATCAGTCTGGCTAGCCACCGCACGCCTCGCCACCTTCATGGAAAACACGACATATTACACCTGGGATTATGATCCTCTGCGTGCCGTCACTCTTGACGACACACAGAGTCTTAGGGGCTACTATTTATACATGGCACATTCAATATGCGGCGCTACCAAAAGGTACAACTTCTTGCATACCTCAAAGCCTGTTAGTAAACTCCCGGCAGCCTCGTACAATCCGCTTTCTGCGGATGAAATCCTTCCAATCACCGTATTCATCAACATACGATGTTCTTCTGAGATGGATGCCCTCTCAAGCAGATCCTCCAGCCCCTCCGACTGTGCACCAGAGGGTGCCGGACTAACTTGACAACCTTCTCCAGGATCCGGACTTGCGAAGACCCTCCGAGATGACACCTCAGGGTCGCCTGCCTCGTGAGACGGTGCAACAAGAGGAGGCGTTTCGCTCTCTATCATTTCCGAATGAAGATCCCTTGAAGATGAGCTCTGCTGAGAAGGGTTGAGATCCGAACTGCGAGGTAATGTTTCAGTTATCTTCCTCAGAAATAAAACAGGAGTGTTATTTATTATGGAACCCCTCCCTTCACTTACGTATCGGGGGAGAGCGGTCCCCCTTAGGGGGCGATTCGACCGGGGCGTTCTTCGGTGTCGAACCCTCTGGCGAAGATTTCTTCCCCCGTTTTGAGGCCATCACGTCGGGGTCTTCAGAGGCAGTCCTTTTCTTTCCCTGGTCGGGGGAATTTTCGATTCTTCCCTTCCTAACAGCCTCCTTCGCGGAGGCAGTAGCTCCTTGGTTCCCCCCTTCTCCTTCCGCCAGAAGCGCGACCTCCAGCATCCTGGTTAGTATGGGGTTCGGCGCGGTCTCGGGCAGGGGGGCTGGACACCTGATAAGCTTTGCCTTCACTATCCACTCCTGTTCAAGGGACAACTCTGTTAAGGGTAATTTTGTGATGAAAATACGGATGGTGTGTCCAAATATGGGGCTACTTACCTTATCATCCGGGCGATTGCAGCTAAGACCTGCGTCCTCGGACAAATCCGGACACCTTGCTTGTGATCCGAAGAACAATTTGTACATCTCCACGGGTGCCGCACCCATGAAATGTTGGAGGACTCGCGGTCCCTCTGGATTAAATTCCCACAGGCGTAGAGGTCGACGTTTGCAGGGCAGTGTGCGGCGAATCAGCATGACTTGCGCCACTACGGTGAAATTGATATCTCTTTCTAGAAGACCTCGAATACGTTCCTGCAGCAAGGGCACGTCTTTGGGCGGCCCCCAGATAAGTCCTTCATTAACCCATGATGCTATCCGCGGTGGGGGACCCGAGCGAAAAGTAGGTGGCGCCACCCATGTGGTGCCCCTGGGGGCTGTGATGTAAAACCAGTCCCGTTGCCATAAGCCGAACTCCTCTTGAAAAAAGCCCTCGGGCCATGGAGCATCGGCCATCTTGCTTATTATAGCTCCTTCACACTTGGCGTGCTGCCCCTCGATCATCTTCGGTTCCACCTTGAAGGTTTTTAGCCACAATCCGAAGTGAGGAGTGATATGGAGGAAGGCCTCACACACGACAATGAATGATGAGATTTGGAGGATGGACTCCGGAGCTAAGTCGTGGAACTCCAGCCCGTAATAAAACAAAAGCCCCCTCACGAAGGGATCGATTGGGAAGCCTAGCCCCCGAAGGAAGTGAGATGCGAACACCACGCTCTCACCGGGCTGGGGAGTGGGAATGGCCTGCCCTTGAGCAGGCGTCCTATGCGAGATTTCGCTGGTTAGATACCTGGCATCTCTCAGCTTTCGCACATCTTCTTCCGTAACGGAGGAAGGCATCCACCGGCCTTGAAGGTCGGAGCCGGACATCGTCGAAGGTTTGAGGCGCCTAAAACTAGAGCTTTGGGTGTTGGAACTCGAAGCAAGGGGCGGATTCGATTGGATTAAGAAAAAGGGGAGTCGAGCCTTGGTCCCTTTATAAAGGAGTTGAATACCAAGAGGCCTCCCCGTAACCGTTTGGGACTCGCTTTCAATTTGGGAGTCATACCAAAGGCACGGTTGGGTTACCCACACCCGTATTGATGAGAATCCGGGAATAAGGGGACACGATCTCTGCTTTGACAACACGTGCCAAGGAAACCGCCTCGCTAAACGTGCTTAGGTGGAACAGTAAAACGATTCGAATAAAGGCCTGGCCGTGACGTCACTCTACGGAATACGTCAGCAGATTAGATTTGTGCAGATATTATTCTCTCTACGGTGGCATGTGGAACTTATCTTTCAGAGCCGGACACTATCCTTGTGTTCAACATCATCTATGGAATATTTGGAGAAGGAACCCGTCTTGCAATGCCGAAGACAATTTGCACGCCGGACTCGTCGTCATTGAAGCCTGGTTCAGGGGCTACTGAGGGAGTCCTGGACTAGGGGGTGTCCGGATGGCCAGACTATTGTCACGCCCAATATGCGACCCTATCCAAAAGGAACTCGAAGGTCCCACCAAGGATAGACCTGCATATTGAAACGCTTTTGCAAGGTGGATATCATTACATCAACATTACATAATAGATGGGGATACATACAAGAGGCATACACTGCCACTCGAATACAACATCACAATACATCAGAGCTTCATCTGACTACGGATGAATCACAAACAGAAACTCAAACGACATCCACCCTGCTAGCCCAGGCTGCCGACCTGGAATCTATCCCCTGATCGAAGAAGCAGAAGAAGAGCTCAACACAACCAAGCATCGCTCTCGCGTCATGATCATCGCACAACCTGTACCTGCAACTGTTGTTGTAGTAATCTGTGAGCCACGAGGACTCAGCAATCCCATTACCATGGGTATCAAGACTAGCAAAGCTTAAAGGGAAAGGAAGGGGTAAAGTGGTGAGGTTGCAGCAACGACTAAGCATAATATGGTGGCTAACATACGCAAATAAGAGCGAGAAGAGAGCAAGCAAAACGGTCGTGATGCTAGCAATGATCAAGAAGTGATCCTGAACTCCTACTTACGTCAAACATAACCCAGAAACCGTGTTCACTTCCCGGACTCCGCTGAGAAGAGACCATCATGGCTACTAACGCGGTTGATGAGTTTTAATTCGGATCTGGTGTCAAGTTATCTACAACCGGACATTAACAAATTCCCATATGCCTATAACCGCAGGCACAACTTTCGAAAGATTATACCCTGCAGGGGTGTCCCAACTTAGCCCAAGACAAGCTCTCGCGATCAACGAAGGAATAGACCTTCTCCCAGGAAGACCCGATCAGACTCAGAATCCCGGTTTACAAGACATTTCGACAATGGTAAAACAAGAACAGCAAGACCGCCCGATGCGCCGACAATCCCGATAGGAGCTGCACATATCTCGTTCTCAGGGCAACATCGGATGAGCAATCCCTACAACTAAAACCAGACCTCAAGTTTCCCTGAGGGGGCGCTGCAAAGGGCTCCAGTTCGGACCAACACTTAGACAAGCACTGGCCCGGGGGGGCTATAATAAAGATGACCCTCGAGAGAGCGACTCCCAAGGGAAAAGTAGGTGGTGGTGAGGCAAATGGTAAAACCAAGGTTGGGCCCTGCTGGAGGAGTTTTATTCAAAGCGAACTGTCGAGGGGGTCCCATAAATCACCCGACCGCGTAAGAAACGCAAAATCCGGGAACATAACACCGGTATGACGGAAACTAGGGCGGCAAGAGTGGAACAAAACACCAGGCAAAAGGCCGAGCCTTCCACCCTTTACCAAATATATAGATGCATTAATAATATAAGAGAATTGTGATATCCCAACCAAAATCCTGTCCACCATGGAGAAATATTCAACTTCACCTGCAACTAGCAACGCTATAAGAGGGGCTGAGCAAAAGTGGTAACATAGCCAAACAACAGTTTGCATAGGAAAGGTGTCAAAGGTTAGAGGTTCATGGCAATATGGGAGGCTTGATAAACAGTTGATAGGTAGCGCAGCAAAGCGATAGAACGAAACAACTAGCATAGCAATGATAGTAGTGAGATCCAGGGTAGTGGCCATCTTGCCTGAAATCCCGCAAGGAAGAAGAACGAGTCCATGAAGAAGACGAACGGATGAAGCCGAACCAAGCGTAGATGAACGAATCCTCACGATCGCAACGCAACGGGAACTATCGAGAAGAAACACACAACAAGGTAAACACACCACACATGAACAAGGCATGATGCACAACAAGCATGATGCATGACAAGACTACATGAAGCTACTCATGGCAGGAGATGATGCAAACAAGAGCAACCCATCAAGGCAAGTTTAAATGAGGCCGGGAACAACATATAACAAATCCGGTAAGTCCTCGTATGCATATTTCGAAATTGGTCCAGATCTGAATAAATCTTATGTTCAAGTTGTTAAACAGCAAGTTAAGATGCACAAAGCTGATCTAAACGAGATTCTAGTCAAGTTACATATAAAGTTCATTTAGTTTGGGGCTACGGCCTAGAAGATATGAGCAAAACAAGTTAAACATGGCATTGATGCAAAATGCACCCAAACATCAAGCAAACACCTCAAAACATGGATGCAACATGATAATATGAAACTACATGCAAAATCAAGCAAGTTTCATATAAAGCACACTCAAAACGGAGCAACGGTTCAACACATGCACACTATACAAGTTTAAAGGACAAGCTGTCCAAAACAACAACTAGGCATATTGCAAGCATCAAAACAACATGCTACAGCACCCCAACAAGAAAAAAAAGGCATGGGCATGATGTACAGGTAAAGCATTACAAAACATGAACACTGAGCTAACTCCAAAAATCAATAGAACATGCTCAAACACACATGGTAAGATTGCAAGTTATAACAATTTCAAACTTTGCAGAAAATAACATCACGATGCAATGTTTAGAGCTATCAAACAACATGTTACATGAACTTATCATGGAAAAAAAAGGCATGACATGAATCTACTCAAAGCATAGATCAAAAGTCCCTTACTGACCATAAGCCAAAAAGGATCAGAAAATACGATGGCACCCATGTAAACATGGCAAGTTATTATACAGATTCAAACATGGCAGAAACAGAATTATGAAGGCATGTAGATGAGCTTGTACCACTCACCACAGAGCAAAACATGGCATGGAAAGGCAACCAACAGTAAGAAGACATGTTTGTTAAGCTAAGCATGGCAATAGCAAGTTCATAGGGTGCATGGATCACTAGGAAAACACATGGAAACAACTGAACTTAATGTTAATAGGCTGGCATCAACATTATGAAGCAACTTTAGAGCAGGATTACAACAAGCTACAACAACCTATAAATGCAACCAGGGGCATGGATGAATAGAGGATGACATGTACACCAAAACATATTTATAAAACATCTCCAGATTATGCATAGAATGATTAGTAGCAACATGTTTATATAGCATCACGAAATAACAGATTCAGCCTAGCAAAACAGCAACATCATGTACACTACTTAACAAGCTCGATTCACTCACCACAAGTCATTGCATGACAAGATAAGCATAGAATCATCAAGAATACATGTTTGTGAAACAAACCAAGGCAAGAACAAGTCCATAGCATGCATGTATCAACTATAGCAACCTTGGCAAAATTGAATAACATGTAAACAATCTGCCAGGAAACATTTTGGAGCAAAAGTAAAGCACGAAAATGACATGCTAGACTACTCCATAATTGCAACCAAGTGCATGAATGGATAGACAATAGCCATATGTTCAAAACACCCTTACTGAAGTATCTCAAAATATGCATGGATCTCTCTGTAGCATCAAGTTTACATGGCACCAAAATAACAGCAGAACAGGGACTAAAATCAGCAACATCACGATGCCTAGTTTGCATGCTTGTGCTAGTCACCACATTGATCACAAAAATACATGGTAAGCATCTCTGTAAAGAAGACATAGCATAGATCAAAACACATGTAGACATCAACCTCATAGGATGCACACATCAATCATGGCAAAAATGACAAAAGAGCTCGTTCTGATAACAGACAGCAGAAAACATTATGAAGCACTCTTACAATGATGATTCAGGCATCAAGATGACCTCAAATGAATATGATGCAATGGAAAGAAATGATGTACTCGTTGAGACGAACAATTTGACATATTACACACACGAAACCGAGCTACGGATGCAGAGATACGGCATGACGAACATGGCATGAAAATTACACAGATAATCGGGACTTAGGCAAAATTCGGGAAGGGGAAAGTCAACCTTGGCACGGAAAACGAGGTTCGTAGGAGTTGCTCGCCGGAGACGGGGCCGGAGGTGGCCGGGGAGGCACGGGGAGGAGTCGCCGGAGCGCGGGGGGCTGGATCCGGTCGCTCCTCGACCGGATCTGGCCGGAGTCGGCGAGGACGGCGAAGGGCACGCGGGGCGGAGGCGGAGCTCGGGCTGGACCGGCCGGATCCGGCCGGATCCAGTGCGGCTGC
>NC_057798.1:659149523-659156449 GCF_018294505.1 Triticum aestivum | reverse complement strand
GGAGGGAGGAGAGAGAGGGTGAGGTGGCTACCGGCGGTTGGAGGAGAGTGGCGGCGGGGTGACGTGGCGCACTGGGATTGGCTGGGGTGAGGTGGAGGCTGGACATGTCCGGCGGGGTCCGGACGTGTCCGGCTGCGGGATGAGGACGAAGCTAGGGTTTGATCTGCGCGAAAAATTCGGGGGGGGGGAGGTCTAGTTTTATAGGTAGGGGGAGCTAGGAGAGTCCAAATGAGGAGCGGTTTTCGCCCACACGATTGTGATCGAACGACCGAGAGCATGGAGGGGAGTTAGATGGATTTTGGGCCACTTTGGAAGGGGTGTTGGGCTGCAAAGAAAGAGGGGCTTTACGGTTACCCGGTTAACCGTTGGAGTACCAAATGACCTCCAAATGGCACGAAACTTGACAGGCGGTCTACCGGTGCTATACCAAGGCCGCTTGGCAAGCCTCGGTCCATTCCGAGAAAGTTTAACACCTGCACACAACGAGAGACAAAAGGGGAACGCCGGAGAGCATAGGAGCGCTGGATTGCAAAACAGACAATGGGGAAAATGCTCGGATGCATGAGACAAACACATATGCAATGCAATGCACATGATGACATGATAAAATGCAACACGCAAGCAAATGACATGGCAACAACGACGAATAACTGACAGACACCTGGCGTATCGGATCTGGGGCGTTACAACACTCCTCCACTAACAAGAGATCTTGTCCCGAGATCTTAGGACCAAGACGGAAGGGAAAATGGATGAGGTGAAACAAGAACTCAAGAGAAGAAGCAAAGAATCGAGAGCACTCAAGAAGAATAGAGGAACGACGAGAATGACGAGAATCGAAAGCTCATGGACTCAGATAGATTATGAAAGCACTCCAGTTAGAACGAGATAAGAAACGGATAAGACTGAAAGGCTTTAGGCAGCACTCCGGTTGAACAAGGAAAGAATAGAACACGAACTAGAGAGGATGGAATGATACTTGAATTCCTCCAACAAAAACTTGATGAAAACTTGAAGAATGAATTAAATCATGAAGAACCACCATGAAGAACTCCGGTTACAAAAGGATGATGAGATAGAATGAAGGATGAAAGAATAAGATGAGCCTTGCGATGATTTAGATGGAGGTTTCGACGAAATGGCTGAGGAAATTTGAACTCCGGAAAAGAAAAGATGAAAACACTTGGAACTAGAATTTATTCACCAAGAACAAACTCCGAAGGAAGGGATTAATCACTTGGATGGAATAAGAATAAGATTTATTGTATGTTTATCCTTCATCAAATTAAATTGATGGCAAACAATGGATTTTTGCATACTACTATTCTTCTTGAAAAGGATTGAGAAGTTTCATATCGCAAACTTGAGAAGGACTTCATGAACCACCAGTAGGATTCGAAAGAACGAATGGATTAAATGATAATCAAGGAAAAAGAATCTTGAACGAACCACCGTAAGAATTAAAAAATGACTGATGAAAGAGACTGAATCACCGGGAAGAATTAAAAGAACAAATATGCTAGAGGGGATTTAGATGCAAGAGAATGGGAAGAACTCAAGCTGATTAAAGAACACTTAAACGAAGCACCGGGATAAATAGATAACGGTAACTGAAATGTGAGGACGAAGAATTCTTCTGGAACGATGGCCTCCGGTGAGAATAAACGGGAAAACAACTCCTGGCATACTCCGGATGGGTAAGAAAAGGAATAACTGACAAATGGAATAATTCGAGATGATAGCCTAAAACTAGAACCACGAAACTTCGAGAGAACGGGCAAGACTTAGAGGAAAAGCTCTTCTTCGGTCTTCAAAAGACGACGAGAAACACCAACGAAATTACTGAGATACTCCAGGAGAATGAAAAGCAAAGAGGTTGAGCCAACAATGAAAATGATTTGAAATTGATCTTGGAGAAGACATGTGACTGATGAAATTCATACTTACGTCAGACTCTGAAAAGAATTGAGAATAACTCCGGGGAAATTAGAAGAGTTAGGTAATCCTGGAAAAAGACCTGTGGGTTAGGGCCCACTTAAGAGAAAACACCGTTGGAAAGGATTGATGAACAGATAGATGATGCACCGGAACATTTGAAATATTTGAATGAGGTGACAACCTCGAATTAAATGGAACACAGACGAATCTCCTGAGATGTCTTGAACACTCTGGAAGGATAAATGGTGAGAGGCAAACGAGCAAGGAGAACACTTCGAGGAAAAGAATATGATCAACACCGAAAACTTGAATTGGATCCACCGGAGAAGAAAAAGAGATGAAGAATGACGAACGAGATGAGAATTCACCAGTTGAAATGATTGAGGAAAGATTGAAGAGGCTCCGCACGAATGAAATTGATGCTCGAAAGAGAGTCAGACTCCAGGAAGAAGAAGGGTGGGAGGGCGGGAAAACAAAGGCAACTTGGAAGGGGAAACCGACGAATACCTTGAAGAGAAAAAACACCGGTTGAAATCATTGAGGAGAGAGAGCAAAAACTTCATAGGAGTAGGATGGATACTCGATTACGGATTCCGGTTCTGAGAAGAAGAAGGGTGGGCAGGTGGGAAAAGAAAACAACTGAGGATTGAACTTGGCAAAGATGAAGAGGGTCGAGTCAACTGACGAGAAATGCACCGGATGAAAAGAGCTGAGAAACAACGATCGGAAAACCAACTGCGTGATCCTAAAGAGAAAATTTGAAGGGGAAGAGGAGTAATTCAAAACACCTACGTCAAGATTCCTTACCAGAGCAACGAAGGGGCTGAGGAGTAAAAAGAATTCCTACTCTCCGATATAACTAGACTCCGAAAAACAGTTTTCTTCTAGACTCGACAACGGCCAAACTACCGATCAATCAAGGGGGCTCCTAGGGTCGGTCGAGGCTCTGATACCAACTTGTCATGCCCAATATGCGACCCTATCCAAAAGGAACTCGAAGGTCCCACCAAGGATAGACCCGCATATTGAAACACTTTTGCAAGGTGGATATCATTACATCAACATTACATAATAGATGGGGATACATACAAGAGGCATACAATGCCACTCGAATACAACATCACAATACATCAGAGCTTCATCCGACTACGGATGAATCACAAACAGAAACTCAAACGACATCCAACCTGCTAGCCCAGGCTGCCGACCTGGAACCTATCCCCCGATCGAAGAAGCAGAAGAAGAGCTCAACACAACCAAGCATCGCTCTCGCGTCATGATCATTGCACAACCTATACCTGCAACTGTTGTTGTAGTAATCTGTGAGCCACGAGGACTCAGCAATCCCATTACCATGGGTATCAAGACTAGCAAAGCTTAAAGGGAAAGGAAGGGGTAAAGTGGTGAGGTTGCAGCAGCGACTAAGCATAATATGGTGGCTAACATACGCAAATAAGAGCGAGAAGAGAGCAAGCAGAACGGTCGTGAAGCTAGCAATGATCAAGAAGTGATCCTGAACTCCTACTTATGTCAAACATAACCCAGAAACCGTGTTCACTTCCCGGACTCCGCCGAGAAGAGACCATCACGGCTACACATGCGGTTGATGCGTTTTAATTTGGATTTGGTGTCAAGTTATCTACAACCGGACATTAACAAATTCCCATCTGCCTATAACCATAGGCACGGCTTTTGAAAGATTATACCCTGCAGGGGTGTCCCAACTTAGCCCATGACAAGCTCTCGCGACCAACGAAGGAATAGACCTTCTCCCAGGAAGACCCGATCAGACTCGGAATCCCAGTTTACAAGACATTTCGACAATGGTAAAACAAGACCAGCAAGACCGCTCGATGCGCCGACAATCCCGATAGGAGCTGCACATATCTCGTTCTCAGGGCAACACCGGATGAGCAATCCGTACAACTAAAACCAGACCTCAAGTTTCCCTGAGGGGGCGCTGCAAAGGGCTGTAGTTCGGACCAACACTTAGACAAGCACTGGCCCGGGGGGCTATAATAAAGATGACCCTCGAGAGAGCGACTCCCAAGGGAAAAGTAGGTGGTGGTGAGGCAAATGGTAAAACCAAGGTTGGGCCTTGCTGGAGGAGTTTTATTCAAAGCGAACTGTCGAGGGGGTCCCATAAATCACCCGACCGCGTAAGAAACGCAAAATCCGGGAACATAACACCGCTATGACGGAAACTAGGGCGGCAAGAGTGGAACAAAACACCAGGCAAAAGGCCGAGCCTTCCACCCTTTACCAAATATATAGATGCATTGATAATATAAGAGATATTGTGATATCCCAACCAAAATCCTGTCCACCATGGAGAAATCTTCAACTTCACCTGCAACTAGCAACGCTATAAGAGGGGCTGAGCAAAAGCGGTAACATAGCCAAACAACAGTTTGCATAGGAAAGGTGTCAAAGGTTAGAGGTTCATGGCAATATGGGAGGCTTGATAAACAGTTGATAGGTAGTGCAGCAAAGCGATAGAACGAAGCAACTAGCATAGCAATGATAGTAGTGAGATCCAGGGTAGTGGTCATCTTGCCTGAAATCTCGCAAGGAAGAAGAACGAGTCCATGAAGAAGACGAACGGATGAAGCCGAACCAAGCGTAGATGGACGAATCCTCACGATCGCAACGAAACGGGAACTATCGAGAAGAAACACACAACAAGGTAAACACACCACACATGAACAAGGCATGATGCACAACAAGCATGATGCATGACAATACTACATGAAGCTACTCATGGCAAGAGATGATGCAAACAAGAGCAACCCATCAAGGCAAGTTTAAATGAGGCCGGGAACAACATATAACAAATCCGGTAAGTCCTCATATGCATATTTCGAAATTGGTCCAGATCTGAATAAACCTTATGTTCAAGTTGTTAAACATCAAGTTAAGATGCACAAAGATGATCTACACGAGATTCTAGTCAAGTTACATATAAAGTTCATTTAGTTCGGGGCTACGGCCTAGAAGATATGAGCAAAACAAGTTAAACATGGCATTGATGCAAAATGCACCCAAACATCAAGCAAACACCTCAAAACATGGATGCAACATGATAATATGAAACTACATGCAAAATCAAGCAAGTTTCATATAAAGCACACTCAAAACGGAGCAACGGTTCAACACATGCACACTATATAAGTTTAAAGGACAAGCTGTCCAAAACAGCAACTAGGCATATTGCAAGCATCAAAAGAACATGCTACAGCACCCCAACAAGAAAACAAAAGGCATGGGCATGATGTACAGGTAAAGCATTACAAAACATGAACACTGAGCTAACTCCAGAAATCACTAGAACATGCTCAAACACACATGGTAAGATTGCAAGTTATAACAATTTCAGACTTTGCAAAAAATAACATCACGATGCAATGTTTAGAGCTATCAAACAACATGTTACAGGAACTTATCATGGCAAACAAAGGCATGGCATGAATATAATCAAAGCATAGATCAAAAATCCCTTACTGACCATAAGCCAAAAAGGATCAGAAAATACGATGGCACCTATGTAAATATGGCAAGTTATTATACAGATTCAAACATGGCAGAAACAGAATTACGAAGGCATGTAGATGAGCTTGTACCACTCACCACAGAGCAAAACATGGCATGGCAAGGCAACCAATAGTAAGAAGACATGTTTGTGAAGCTTAGCATGGCAATATCAAGTTCATAGGGTGCATGTATCACTAGGAAAACACATGGAAACAACTGAACTTAATGTTAACAGGCTGGCAGCAACATTATGAAGCAACTTTAGAGCAGGATTACAACAAGCTACAACAACCTATAAATACAGCCAGGGGCATGGATGGATAGAGGATGACATGTAGACCAAAACATATTTATAGAACATCCCCAGATTATGCGTAGAATGATTAGTAGCAACATGTTTATATAGCATCACGAAATAACAGATTCAGCCTAGCAAAACAGCAACATCATGTACACTACTTAACAAGCTTGATTCACTCACCACAAGTCATGGCATGACAAGATAAGCATAGAATCATCAATAAGACATGTTTGTGAAACAAACCAAGGCAAGAACAAGTCCATAGCATGCAAGGATCAATTATAGCAACCTTGGCAAAATTGAATAACATGTAAACAATCTGCCAGGAAACATTTTGGAGCAAAAGTAAAGCACGAAAATGACATGCTAGACTACTCCATAATTGCAACCAAGTGCATGAATGGATAGACAATAGCCATATGTTCAAAACACCCTTACTGAAGTATCTCAAAATATGCATGGATCTCTCTGTAGCATCAAGTTTACATGGCACCAAAATAACAGCAGAACAGGGACTAAAATCAGCAACATCACGATGCCTAGTTTGCATGCTTGTGCTAGTCACCACATTGATCACAAAAATACATGGTAAGCATCTCTGTAAAGAAGACATAGCATAGATCAAAACACATGTAGACATCAACCTCATAGGATGCACACATCAATCATGGCAAAAATGACAAAAGTGCTCGTTCTGATAATAGACAGCAGAAAACATTATGAATCACTCTTACAATGATGATTCAGGCATCAAGATGACCTCAAATGAATATGATGCAATGAAATGAAATGATGTACTCATCGAGTCGAACAATTTCACATATTACACGCAGGAAACGGAGCTACGGATGCAGAGATACGGCATGACGAACATGGCATGAAAATTACACAGATAATCGGGACTTGGGCAAAATTTGGGGAGGGGAAAGTCAACCTTGGCACGGAAAACGAGGTTCGTCGGAGTTGCTCGCCGGAGACGGGGCTGGAGGTGGCCGGGGAGGCACGGGGAGGAGTCACCGGAGCGTGGGGGGGCTGGATCCGGTCGCTCCTCGACCGGATCTGGCCGGAGTCGGCGAGGACGGCGAAGGGCACGCGGGGCGGCGGCGGAGCTCGGGCTGGACCGGCCGGATCCGGCCGGATCCGGCGCGGCTGCGGC